>NC_138866.1:160748469-160940465 GCF_965194805.1 Balaenoptera borealis
GGATTTTGTACTCTATGATTCTTAAAACCAACCAACCACCCCAAAATACTATGATAGTATATCATAAAATATTTCAATAAAAATTTTGCAAAAGGGTCACAATACATAAAGGAATAGGCTGTCCCAGCAGCTGTCAGTAATTCACTTTGAGTGCTCGCTGTAAATCCGGCCTGCTCTATTACATAAACAGAATTCATTTGGATTACTGCATGTGGCAGTTCTTGAAAAAGGCAGCTGTAAACACAGCCTGGACAAATTCCCTGGATTTTTCTTCTATCAGTTATGTGAGATCAAATTATGTTTGTAGAAATGAAGTTTTACTAAGTAACAATTATTTTTAGGCAATGAAATATAACAGATAACTAACTTATGGTTTTCTTCCTGTTATCACTGAAACCAGATTTATAGCTGTTTAACAAAACACAAACTTTTAGGTCAGCCTTGGAAGCAGCAATTCATCAACTTCTGTGGGGCAGACGATCCACGCCAGATGAGTGGAGAGGAATAAATTTCCTGCTCGTTTTGCAACCATGACTCCTTCCACAGAAGAAAGAGAGGGCAATTTGAGATGTTAAAAGAAGGGAGGGTACAATGAAACCGGGGCCTTCTGTGTAGACACTGATTCTCACCACAACCTGGAATTGACTTGTCAAAAAATCACAAGCTCAAAGAATCTAAAAACAAAAAAGTGGATATATGTATATGTATAACTGATTCACTTAGCTGTACACCTGAAACTAACACAACATTGTAAACTCCAATAAAAATTTTTTTAATAAAAAAAAAAAAATTTTAAATCACAAGCTCTTGGTGATTTCTGTCATTTTATCCAGTATTTCGATAATCCCCCCCCAACACAATAAACTGCTGAGATTAAAACCAGCCCCAAATGGCATTAATCTGGAAACATGCCTCTTTTAGTAACCATTCCTGGTTACAATTCTTATTTTTTTAGACTATTTCTGCAGGAATAAAAGGGAAAAGAAATATTTGTAATGCCATCATCTTAGGGAGACTGAATAAGCGGTTACATAAACACGGCCCCAGAGAGGAGCTGGACGGGAACCTATCTTGGCTGACCACGAAAAGGAGTAAGATTACACAGGATACAGAAAACCACAATTATTACATTCTACTCTCATCTCAGTCCTCTCTTCTGTGTGTTAGTGAGGATCCTGGCTGGCCCAACAGGAAGTGCTGGTGGAATTGAGGACAGATCATCATTACTGATACCTTCTTTCCATGGCTGAGTGGGGACCACAGAAATGCTTCTTCCACTGTAAGGGGTCCAAGGGCAGAGAGTGCCCGAACAAGTCACTCATTTAAAGACTTGGTTTTCTTATGACCGTTACAGGGAGTGCCCAGCCTACAAACTGGTTTTGCTTCAAGGGTCCATTAATAAACCCGTTTCAGAACTCCCTAAGACATTTTGAGCAATTAAAAAGTTACTAGGAAGAATGGTCTGCCAGGCCAACCCAGAGGAGTCTACATATACAAAATATACTGAATGGAGTTTGAATGATGACTAAATCCCATGTATGTGCCATCCGTCATTAACATTTTATTTCCATACATTTGTATCACAAATAAATTCAGGAAAAAAGAAGGTATGGAGACTCTCAACGGAACAATCGCTAAGAGTTGCCCAATTACTGAAATACGAGGTTGTAAGTAGAGTTTGAAAGTAATCAACCTTCAGTACTACATATATTTGATATATTTCATTTGTTTACTAAACTGTAAGTATTGCAGATCAACTTAATATTGATTCATTTCCCAGGAGACTTAGAAAAACCTATGTAAGTTGATTCAAAATTGATATTTTCAGGAAGGTCACAGACACTTTTATTAAAACATACCTACATACTAATGTTACAAAGATGCTAATTATCATCAATGGGGGTCAACAAAAGACTGCTAAAAATACATGTGTCGATGACAATTTGGTGGAGTAAGTATAAGGTTAGAGGCAAAAGCAGCATCTATGGGGCAGAACTGGCAAACCAGGGCTCAGAGGCTAAATCCTTCCCGCTGCCTGGGTTTCCACTGCCCACAGCCAAGAATGAGTTTTACACCTTTAAATGGTTGGAAAAATCACCAGTTCATGATGTAAGAAAATTATATGGAACTTGAACTTTGGGGCCCATCAATAAGCTTTATTGGACACAGCAATCTCCTTCATTTAGGGATCACCTGTGGTTGCTCTTGAGATCCGACAGTGAACCTCGTAGCTGCAACGAAGACCAGATGGGCAGAGACCAGACCAAACCACTGACTCTCTGACCGTTTACCAAAAAATGCCTGCTGACCCCTGCTGTAGAGCCCCCAGAAGCAGCAGGCGTTAGAGAGATGAGAAAGGGAAGGTCAGAAAAAGCTTACGATTCGTTACGTGAAGAAATGCTTTCAAATCAGTATCATTACAATGAGTAATAACCCTCTACTAACACATGCCAATCATAGTGACAAACAAAAAAAGAAAGAAAGATCCAGAGAATGAAGCAGAAAAAAGTGACACAGAGAGAAAAAAAAAAAAAAAAAACAAATAACAAAGCAGGAGAAGAGAAAACAAGAGGACAGCTTCAAGACATTTTGCGGAACACCCTCAGCTGCTACATTATCATGAAGAGTGTTGATTACACTGGTTAAAGTGATAAGTGCATGTCATTTTTATCCAATATGGGGGTGGATGGGAAAACAACTAAAATTACCAGCCCTCCCTCCTCATCCAGAAGTAAGTGTTCCCAATAATAATGAGTGAATATAATATGCCCTAGGGCAAAACTTCCTTGAAGTCTCACAGTTCATATTAAAATTATTCATGAAAACCTTGCTTTCTACTTCATCACAGATTTATATCTGGTTTAATATTGGGTTGGCCAAAAAGTTCATTCGGGGTTTTCGTACCATTTTACGGAAAAACCCGAATGACCTTTTTGGCCAACCAAATATAATATAAAAATAATGTTTTAAATTATGTATTCTCCTTCAAAGCTGAGGTTTCAGGAAGATGTGCAACGTCTGTATTATAGCTCTGAGCACGGCTGTCACCCAAATTTGTCCAGCTGGAGAAATTCAGCAGCGTTAAGAAGAGCTGGCAGCTCTCATTTAAAGACTGATGTACACACTCAAAAAAATAGGTACAAGCGTCTATTTACAATAGTTTGGAAAAAGTAGTCTGATTCGTGCTGAAAACAAATAAATATGCTTTTTTAAAAAAGCATGAGTTCGGGACTTCCCTGGCGGTCCAGTGGTTAAGATTCCATGCTTTCAATGCAGGACGCATGGGTTCGATCCCTGGTTGGGGACCTAAGATCTCACATGCCACGTGGTGCGCCCCCCTCCCAAAAAAAAAAGCTTGAGTTCAATGTACTGATGAGCTGGTAAAAAGTAAGGAATATTCAGAACAGAATGTTAACTGAAAGCAAGAATCTAGGTGGGTGAACCTTGGCTCCTTTCCCCTGAGCTGGACCCAGTGGAACTGGGCTTGGTTTCCCATCATCCTGGTGATGGGCAAGGACACAGACACCGAGGCCCACACTTAGTGGCGAGTCTAGTAGAAGACTCTCCCTATGAAGCTGAGACCCAGGAAACACACTTCCAAGGGTCACATCCTAAGTGGAAGGAGATCTAGATGTAGCCGCCTTGCCCCCAGGGACCTGGCAAAAAACCAACTTTAGCAAAACCTTGGCCCTGACAGGTGGTGTGTGTGAGGGGCTGGGTGAGGAAACATCCCTGAGAATTCACACCTCAAACCAGTCCATACCACCCAATAGTCCAAAAAAACCCTCAAGATGAAAATTCAATCAAAGTGGGCTATTTGCCCACAGGTGCCTAATAGAAGCAAACACAAACCTTTTTTTGGAAGACCCCATCTTCCATTCAGCATCTCAAGACATCTCAGAGATCTTAAAAGAATGAGCTCACTATCAAGAATCACTAACAATAATCATCACTGCTATTATTTTTACTATTATTACAACTGGTAACACTTATTAAGACCTTACTATGAACCAGTCACCACTCAAAGTGTACGACGTGTATTTACTTGGTTAATCCTCACAATATTATAAGGGCAGTTACCATTATTGCCTCTATGTGACCAATCAGGAAAGAGACAAAATATACTAAGGACCATTAACAAGAGTCAGATAAACAGAAAAAAAAAAAAATCAGACCTTAATGATTTCAGATATTGGTATTATTAAATATACTTGATATATTTAAGGAAATAAAAGAAGAAATTTAAATTGTGTAAGGAACAACAGCAACAACCAAAAAAAGTATAAAAATGACCAAGAAAATTGGAAAAATTTTGAACTTTTATAAATTAAGAATACAATGATCTTATTTTAAAATCCAGTGCCAAGGTTAACAGCACAGGGCAGAAGATGTGTCCTAGATGAATCCAGAGGAATTCTACAGCACTCGGCAGAGACGAAAGGATGAAAACATGAAGGAAAAAATTAAGAAAGGAGGACAAGGTGTATGATACGTCTGTCTGGAATGCTAAAAAGAGAAGAAAAAGAGAGAATAGGGAAGAGATGATATTTCAAGATGTCAATTTTTAGAACTGACAACAGACAATAATCCACAACCTTGATAAACCTAATAAAACCCAGTAAGAGTAAGTAAAAAGAAATATACCTTTGGAAACATTACAGTGAAACTGCAAAACAACAAAAACAAAGAGAATCTTAGAAGGAGCTAGACGGGAAAAGAGTGAATCTCTTAAAGGAATGACGATCTGACAACTGGTTTCTCAGAAAGAAAGCCAAAAAGAGTGGGATTATGCTGTCAATGTGATGCTATAAAATACCTGTCCACCAAGAAGTATGTACACAGCAAACATACTTTCCAATAGTATGAGAGAAGTGAAGACATTCCGAGACAAAAAAAAGAAACTGAGTTTATCAACAGCCCTTCCACTATATAGGAATTCTGGAGCACATACTTCATACAAAAGGAAAATGATCACAGAAGGAAGATATAATATGTAAGAAGGAATTACAAGAAAATAAAGTGGTAAATCTATGAATAAATTTAAATGAACACTGACCGTATAAAGTAATCACCCCAGAAATTAGAAAATATTTAGAATGTCAGGATAATGAACATATAACTCTCGTATCAAATGTTGAGAAATGAAGGGAAATTCATAACCTCCAATGATTATGTTAAAAAATAAGAAAGGTTGAAAATGAATGGGCTAAGACCCAATTTTAGGGAAGCAGAAAAATCAAAAAATAGAATAAACCACCCAAAAAGAAAAAAAATACTGTAGAGAGAATCCAGGGAGCCCAAAATTGTTTTTAAAAGTTAATAAAACTGACAAACCTCTGTAACGAATGCTCTTAAAAGAAGGCAATATTAGGAGGAAAAGAAGTTACATCTACAGATGATAAAGAACTTAAATAAGGTAACAAGAGAATACAAGCAACTTTTGCCACTATTCTTAAAATACAGATGAAATGGACAAATTTCTAAAAACTGACTCAAAAAAAAGAGAAAACTCAAATAGCTCTATAACCTCTAAAGAAGCTGAGTGCCTGAAGAATCTTATCCCTTTATACTTGCTATGTTTCCTCATTCATTAATCCTGATTTTTGCATACAAAATAATAAATAATAATAGAAGACACAGTCATCACATATCTTCGTTTGGGAAAAATTTAAGCCGTCTGTTCAACATTCAATGGCACTCTTTTTTTTCCAAAGGGGGGGTGGGGAAAGACTTTCTAGAGGTATTCAGAAGGAGCAAAATGTATGCTATCCATTCAAAGACTTAAAGGGGCTTCATAAATGTCTGTGGACCAATCAGCACCTAGTAACATATTATATGTCTGGCCCTATTCTACAGACTGATGATCTCATCACCTGCATAACATTCAACACACAGTCAACTGCAATCAAATTCAGGTCATCAGGGAGTCCAGTGAGCGGGCCAGGCACCCCTGGGCAGTGCAGAACCGCCACTGCTCCCTGTGGTGGACCACTAGACCCCCGCCCCCGCTTCTACACTCTCCAAGGCTTCCCAGCGCGCATGCACACCTCCCAGGCCTCCTGCAGCTGTGCTGGGGCCACACGACTCTTTCTAGCCAATAAAAAGGGAAGCTGGGCCTTCTCTAAGCTCTTTTTTTCCCCAGCTGATTGCAGACGAGGACGTGGCAGAGCCACGTGATGGAAAGAAAACGCCTGGGTCCATGAATGGGGTCCTGCAGCAGAGACAATGGCCTGTGACAAGAGCAGCACAATCAAATGAAGAGCTTTAAGCCTCTGAGACTTCACGTTTCTCTGTTACAGCAGCTGGCTAGGCACCCTACAGACCGACCCTCGTTACACTAATACACTTTTATATGGGAATATATACCCTCACCTTATTCTGATATTAAAATAATAATTCATTAAACTTCCTGCAGCCTCTTCCATCCATAGTCATCATTTCAGCAAAGGGAACAAGTCTATAATGATGAAGAGCCAAAGACAACTCAGCCAGGAAAATCAGTAAAGACCCAAAGTCCGAAATATGCCATTAGTAAGAGCAGAGATGTCTGTGGTTTAGCCCAGGGTTTCTCAACCTCAGAACTCCTGACATTTGGAAACAGATAATTCTTCGTGGTGGGTGGCTGTTCTGTACATTGCAGGATATTTACCCGTGTCCCTGGACTTTACCCACTAATGCCAGTAACACCTAACCACTCCCCGCCAGCTGTGACAACAAAAATTGTCTCTGAGTGTTGCCAAATGTTCCCTGGGGGGCAAAATCCTCCCCAGTTGAGAACCACTGGTTCAGACAGAATACCTGGTAAACAGGATCAAATACATAAATTTTTTTTTTTGCAGAGGATTCAAATCAACATAATATTTAATATGATAAAACTGACCTTAATGGGATAAAGCTAAATAAAGGAAATGTGGTCTCATAGTGAGGGGGAAAATTCTTAACAGTGATACATAACAAATACATAAAGTTATTCAGTGAAGTGACTGCTATCTAACCAAATACCCCAAGTTCATATGATGCATAGAAACACCTCTGTCAACACATACACATAGTGCTATTCCAGACCAGAGAGAAATGCCCACGTGGGGAAAAGGTGCAAAATCTGGTACAAACCAAGAGTCAAGAACTCGGTGTCGAGAGACGGCCACTCCAACTGCTGATGTCCCGTGCTCATACTCTACGTGCCCGTCATCCTGCAACGCGCCTTCCCTTTCTGGCTTGAAAGAAAATCATCACTGTCCTGTTTCCCCAAGCAACAAACAACTCAGACCATTACAAAGGGTAATTTACTCACATACTACCTTTACTGCTAAATATTTTAGTTAGGTGGTCCACTCTCAATCTGTTCAAATGAAGAAAAAGTGATGCAAATGATAAAAGGGTAAAGAATCCAAGAATCACTGACACTGAACTTCAGCAGTGTCTGTCTGATTTTTCCTAAATGCACCTTCTTTAAAAATGTCTTTTGTCAAGGTTAATATTAAGTTGTATTTCCTGAATCCATGCTAACTCTGGGGAGGAAAAGGCAGGTCACACACAAACTTGACAAAAAAAGGATGTCAGCCTGGGTTAGAAAATTTTCTCTGGGGGAAAAAAACCCACAGTATTTTGCTAATTTTAAAATATAAAATCCCATGACACCATCTGTGTCATTATACCCAAGATGAAGGTCTTCTTCCTAGTCTATCCAACAGCTGAATTGCTAAGAACATAACTGCCTTCTTTGCACTTAATAGGATAAATCTTGAGTAAGAGGTTTCCAGTGGCTAGTTTATCTTTTATTGTGACACTCAGTTGGCTGCACTCTATTTTGCAAACTAGCAGATTCTTCCACTGGTGGAGACTCGTCATTTTCCTATTTGCAAATCCACCCGCTAAGAAGGTAAAGTGACTTTTAAAAGAGAATTTCACTAATAAATCCATCACATCATCCACCGTCATCCAAGAGGCACTAACCGCCCAGGTTTATCTTGATTGACTTGTTTATCTTGATTGAGTCACGGCTCTAACCAGCGGTCACTCAGCTCCACCGAGCAACAAATGATCTCCCCTGGCAAACTGTTGTGATGAATCACCACCCTTCAGGGAGACGCAATATCCCACTCACATCACATTGACAACAAGAAAAACTGGGTAATAAGAAGTGGCTGTGCTTCATCTAGGCTGGCACTATATAAATTACAATCAGATTATGTAGATGAAATACATGAGCTAAATTTATCTGCTGTACAATGACACTTGCCACAGTCTCTGAAAAGGATTTATGCTGGAGTCAGGGAACAGCTGAAGAAAGGCTGGTACCACCACTTCTGAAAAGCTCATCTGTCATCCAAAGTATTTCTTTTCGCTGTAGAAACCATTAGACCAAAGACCAAGAAACCAAAGACCATTACACATGGTCTTTCCTCCGTGTACTTGCATCCTTGGTGTCTGTGTGTCCAAACTTCCTCTTCTTACAAGGACGCCAGTCAAACTGGATTAAGGCCCGTGCATATGACTTCATTTTACCTTCAGCACCTCTTTAAAGGCCCCCTCTCCAAAAGCAGTCACACTCTGAGGTACTGAGGGTTAGGACTTCAACATACGAATTTGGAGGGGACACAAGTCAGTTCACAACACAATGCAATGATCCTTCTAAAGGTAAGAACTGTTTTGTGAAGTATCTGTGTTGTGCATCTGTGTGTGTGAGTTTACTGAGTCACAATCAAAATAGCCCAAAAGTCATTCATCTACTCAGTTAACCATCCATCTGATCATCCAACCTCCCCTTCAATCATCAGAGTAACTAGAAATGTACAACTTTTATTCCTCTCAACCACTGAAAAGTTCTTTATAAAAGTTCCAAAATTACTCACACTAACTTCTACCCACTAGTCCAAATTCTAGGCTTTGAGGTCATGCAGAACTTTGTCTTTTCTTTTGCAAAGAAAAAGGGCAGTTATTATGCCCTCCCCTAATCTTTTCCATTCTCATATTATTAAATATCCATATTCCAATCACAACAACCTAGTTATGTGAATTTGGAGGTGGGGGGGTCTTGGTTGTTTTGGGTCCATCTGAGAGACAGGCTGTTTGGAAGGGAATAAGCCTCACATGATTCTAAAACCCTCTCTTCCTTGAAAACAGCTGCTCCAGAAGCTATCACTCCTAATGCTCAGAATATACAGTATTTAAATCTTTACCCTTAATATATACCATGTAGCAGAGCACTGCCAATTCTTACAAATACAGATGTTGCTTCTCCAAAAAAGTTAACCCTTTCAAAAGCAAAGGAACAGCTACGACTGGAAGCCTTTACACCAAAAGGCAGCCTTGCGCCGTGGAAAACATTAGAAAGTACCATCCACTTCGGAATAATCTGGGAACACGAGAAATTCCAGAACCTATGTGCTACAGGTATACTGCGTTTTGGCTGATAGAGCCAGGGAGGCTCAGAGCAGAGCCTGAGCACATTAGTTTAAACAAATGAGAGCTTATGGGTATAGTCATGAGACCCCATCCTTAGAAACCAACATGAAAATTCACCTATCAGCAATATCATCATTTAATGGCCAAGCTGACATTGTCAACAGAGGAAGAGGTAAAAGATCAGAGTCAGATCCTTGTGGAAACTAACCTGCTTAAGAAAAATATTGATTCATGTATCAATTTTAATCAAACATTAGGTGTCAAGTTCTATGAAATTAACAAGAAGATGCATGAAGGCCCCTGGTGAGAATGAAGTAGAAGACAAAAAGGTATCTCTGGATGAAAAAGACACCTGATTTTCGTCTAATTCCTGAGGAACAACAAGGAAGTCAAATGCAATGCTACCCTAATCACAATCGGAAGATAATCCAAAATATCAGCATAACGTTACAAAAATAGGCATCATGTCAAGAAAAGAGGGTTTTTCTGAGACTCATAATAAGTACTGAATAGATAAGAGTATTTCAACCTATGTGTCTATGGGTCCTGTTACAGGTAGGTCTGACTTAGCCAGGAAGACACACCCACAATTAGCACATTCACGGGGATGCAGGGGGCATCCTGTCAGGAAGCTTTTGCCTGTTTTCACTGATCTTCTCTGCTCAGAAACCAGAGCTTTTCACCCTTTTTTCCCCAATACCCCACCTATGAAGCCCTTTTAGACATTTTTTTCCAAATCACACCCTCATGACGTTTTAAAACCACAGGTAAACTATATCTCTTCAGGTATTATATGTCTCTATGCTTTACATATTTTAAAAGTATGATTTTTTTTACCCCCTTAGAAATGCCCCAATCACCAGGATGCCCATGGCCAAGTTCTCAGACTCTAAGCAGGACCACTGGCTCAGTCATGAATTTTATGACTTGAATGAGCTCAGTAACATTTACTTTTCATTAGCACAAGTGTAACACACTGACTCTGTTAAATATGTCTTGAGCCATAATACGACTTATCAATCCAAGGCTATCTAGTCAATCTTTCTTTCAGTAAAACACAGAGCCTAGAGGCTGAGGGAACTGCAGGGAGGAAAACTTGTGGAAGTTCTGGTCTTTTCGCCCTGACGTTCTGGGCTGGGGAAGAGGAACAGTCAGTTGGCAAATATGCTGTATGTCAAGGATACATGCTAAAGAAAAATAAATCTGCTAGCATGGGCAAGATTATTACAGTGGAAGGAAGGGCTTGTTTGAAAAGGTGACATTTTAGCAGAGACTTAAAGGAAGAGAAAGCTGTGCAATTATCTGGGATCGGGGTGTTCCAGGCAGAAGGTAAAAGGCCCTGGGGTGTAAATGAACTTGGCATGTCTGTGGAATGATGGAAAAAACCGAACCGACCAAGCAAAGCAGGGTCATAAAGATGAACTGCAGAAGACAAAATCAGAGAGGAGGTGGGAGGTGGAGAACCCACGGATGGATTTATTAACCACGTGCACAGAAAAACACGTTATGCCATATGCCTCAATGAATCTTGAGATGGCTTCGGGTAGTATGAACATTTTAACAATTTTAATTCTTCTACTCCACGAGCGCAGGATCTTTCCATTTGTCTTCTTCGGCTCCCTTCACCCAAGTCTTGCAATGTTCAGTGTACAGATCTTTCACCTCCTTGATTAGATTTATTTCTAAGTATTTTATTGTTCTGGATGCTCTTGTGATCAGGATGGTTTCTCTTCCTCCTCCCCACCATCCCGGAATGTAAGTAATATCATCCCCATGTTCCAGATGAAGAAAATGAAGCTTAAAGAGTCTAATTTGGGGTCCACTCAGTTTGGGGGAGGAGTTGAAGCAGGGATTCAACGCTAGGGTTTTTCTGACCCCAAAGTCCACATTTTTTTATGACGTCATGATAATTCCAAGTGCCATACTGCATTGGGAGATTAAAATCACTGATTTCGACAGCGCAAACTGCCCTATTATGAGAGCCAGCAAATCCCATTTGCCAGCCTAACAGCCCTGAGAACATCCCATTCCTCTACTGGTTCTGACAGCAAAGGGAATGAAATAAAGTGCCTACACAACACTCCTTTCCAAAAATCTCTTCAACACTGATTACCCTCAGGACCCAGCGTGTGTTCTTTTTAAGTAATAATACGACAACTTTTATTACAGGATCACTTGTATATAAAACAAATTAACAATCTCTCCGGGAGGGAAGAGAAGGAAAGATCTCATTTAAAAAACCAAAATGTGTATCTCCCCTTTAAAAAGGAGGGGGTAACTCAAAGTTTCACGAAAGCACTTATGAGTGTCCTAACAGCAATGGAGGGAAAAACAACATCAGGGATAAAACATCCTGCCTTAGGTACATGATGGAGCGGTCTACCAAATCATTAAGTTGATTGACAGGTAGGATATGGTCTCTTCTCCCTTTGAATTATTTGTTTAACACAAGAGTCCATACATTTCTTAGGATAATCACAATATTCTACCTTCAATAGTTTGTGACTCTGTCTCGTCCACTTTCAAAGATATAAACTGCTTGAGGGTAGGACTTTATCACTTATCTGGATGCTTGGAGACCGAGTCTTTGACAGTTGAAATAGGAACACTTACATCTGCAATACAATTTTTTTGAAAATGCAAAGTGAACTTAATACCATAATGATACCAATTCCCCAATTAATAATAAATTCTATGCAACTCCAATCAAAAATTCAGTGGGGTTTTTCAGAGAACATGATAAATTTGACCTCTAAATTTATGCGGACTGTCAAAGACCATGGATCACCAAGACTAGTACTTCCCAAACTTTTTCACATCACGGTACACGTAGAAAATGATCATATCTGTACCCATACCACGGGAGCAAGCTTCCAGCTGAAAGCGATCAGCCCTGAAACTGACAACCCTATGTCCCCCTCAGCCTTCCCAGAAGCTGACGGGATCATCAGGTTGCCGTGGAGGCCTGGACTCTGCTGGGGGCACATCCCTGAGAAAAGGCTACCTGTGAAGAGGAAGAGTCGGGGGCACGATATGAAGGGCTTCATGTATAAAGCTGCAGTACTGAAGACACCTGGATCAGTGTAGGGAAAGGAAAACAGACTCAAGGAACAGAAGAGGCAGCCCTAAACCACGCCCATGCATGCAGAGAAAACTACGACAGAGAAGTCACTGCAGGTCACTGGAGAAGGGAAGAGACATTTCATGTATGTTCCTGGAAAACCTGATCATTGTCACAGAAAGAAAAGACAGAATAACCCTCCAGCCTACACAGGCATCAATTGCAGATGGAATAAAGACCTTGAACACTTTAGAAATTCTAGAAGGAGAACACAAGAAGAGTTTGGAATAAAGGAAGGATGCTTATTGAAGACACAAAAAAGCATGAACAGCAAAGGAAAGGTCTGAACAGACTTAAAAAGAGTGGACAGAGGTGGGTGGGAAGAACAGTCAAAGGAAATCCTAACAGCCAATAAACACAGGAAGAGACGCACAACCATGGCAGGAATCAGGGACAGAGAGACAGCATTTCACACCCCTACCAGGGCAAAATCAAGTGTCAACAAGGATGTGGGAAAACTGGAACTTTCCACCTGCTTCTGTTACACTGTAACCACAGTGGAAAATGATTATTTTATTATCATCAGAGAAATTCTCTCACATGGAAAGAAGAACACTCGGCCAAGACTTCCTTGTAGGACTGTTTATAAGAGTGAAAATTTGGGAAAAAAACTAAATGTCCACCATGAAGAGAATTGATACATTGTGGTAGATGCATACAAAGCAAATTGAAGAATTACTTGTATTGATGTCATTGATGTAAAGTCTGAAAACATGTAAAAACAACACTATACATTACTAATGGAGAAATAGACATGCGATATAAAACACATCCGGGGAAAAAACACCAAACTCAGGAGAGTGGTTACCATGGAACAGGAAGGGTATTGGGGAAGGGAACCAACACACAGGGGGTTTCACAGGATTATTTTTTCTATCTGAAGGATGTCAAAATGTGAGACCTTGACAGAGCTATAGAGGGAGTGTGCAGGTCTTTTTTATTTAATCTCTGTACTTTTTCTGCCCATGCATTAAGTTCCCAAAACAGCTTTTTAAAAAAGAAAATATAGATCAACAAAAAGTTCCTTGAAACAGAGATAATCAGAGCAGTCTTCCAAGAATGTTGCACAGGAATGTTTTTTCTTTTTAGAAAAAAAAAATATTAATATATAAAATATTTGGAGATGTGTGTGTGTGTGTATATATATATATATATATATATATGTATATCCTAAAAGTCCATCAAGTAGAGACCAGTTAGATCCACCACAGTACATACATAGAATGGAATTCCACGTGGTTATTTAAAATGTTACACATGCATCCATATTTACTGCCAAGGACATCCAGGAACAATGATTTAAAAGCAATTTACCCGACAGCAGCTATGGTAGGACCCCATGAATGTAAAACTGTCTGCCTGTCTAAAGAGGGGCATGGGGTGTGTGGCCAGTGCATTCATGGACAGCTGTCTGGAAAGATAATGGTGGGTATCTCTACATAGTGATATTTCATGAATGTTTTACCTTCCTTTTGTCCTTTCCTAAACCGATCGAATGTTCTACAGTAAGTATGAATCATTATTATAATCACACACACAAAAACACAAATCTGTTTTTTTGTGTTTGTGGGAGAAAGTTCTCTCTGCAGCATACTGGGCTGACTAGGCAATGGAGGTTTGCTAAACCCTGCAGTTCAATAACAATGCAGTGGTGACAAGAAACAGAATACAGACAGTAGGAGGTGATGGTGGAAAGGGTAGCCCTTCTTTGTTGTTGAAGAGAGAAAAAGCAAGGGAGCTCTCTGGTACTTCTTCTAATAAGGACACTAATCCCATCAGATCAGGGCCTTACCCTTATGACCTCATTTAACCTTAGTTTCTTCCTTAGAGGCTCTATCTCCAAATGCAGCCCTACTGGGGGTTAGGGCTTCAACACAGGAAGTTTGGGAAGACACAAATATTCAGTCCATAACATAGAGTAAAGGGAGAGAAAAAAATGGATTAAGAAAGTTGTACTTGTGAGAAGTGTAAAATCCATACATTAATTATCTCAAGGTATTGGTGCTTGATTACTACCTCTGTAATAAATAAATGTTACCTCTGTAACCTTTCTTCACATAAACTTGTTTCCAACATTTCCTTTATGATCCTGAAATGCCGTCCATGAGTAACAAAACCTACCTCTACATATAATTTTTTTTAATCAATAAAATGTCCTCATTTTGACATAAAAGAAAAATACATGGACAGCAATTTATACCAAATTAAGGTGAGTTTCAGTATGTAAATGCTCTACCAGGGGGTAGAATGCGGAGGTCAAAGCTTTTACCTACTTACAAGAAATCAGTTGGAATTTAAAAGAATATAGTATTAAACTGAACATTGCTGAAGCACTCTTTTCTATGTGACATCTTGAAAGAAGCACAAGTGTATTCATATGTGTTGTCATGTGTATACCTGCCCTGAATACAACTATCACAGGTGCACAGGGATACATGTGTGTTGCATGTTATTTGAATATTACCAGGGACACTGGAATCAGTACAAAGACGATCTTCTAAGAACGAACAACTCTTGTTAAGGTTCCAAACAAAACAACAGCAGTCTTCCCTCAATTCACCAGGTAGTCACATTCCTGAAAAATTCATACTATTTTAAAATCATACAAACTCTAGAAAAATGATTAGAGTCCAGGCTCCATGAATTACATACATGTTCCACCTTCATGTCCAGCTGGACATTCCAAGATCATGGAACAATTCTCCATTGTACAGGACTGTTCCATGTGCTGCAGGACATCTGGCATCTGTAGCTCCTGCCCCCAAAATGCCAGTTGCCCTTCCCCATCAATCCCCCCACCCCAATTCCCAAATCCTCCCAAGTGACAACAGGGCATCCTTGGGAATCACTGATCTCACCTACTCAATACCTTTAGCTTTCAATTACGATCTGAAATCAGCTTAGGCAGCTACAGCTTGGAAGACCCAGAACACTCGTGACATTCCATGTAAATATTATTATTAGTCTGAATACCAAAGATAACCATTTGCATTGTCTCAAAATAAATCTGTCTTCAAATCACACAGACTACTGAGTTTACCCTTTAATTTTCTGAGCAGTGCATGGTAATTTAATTGTATGACTCTGATTAGCCACGATTTTGAATCATGCAGTTAAATCTCCACCCAGTGCACTGAAAAAGGAAAATTTCAAATCTCCCACTCTTCATAATCACATCAAGTCAAGCACTGTTTTCTGGTCCCAAAGGAATCTCTCTTTCTCTTCCACAAGTGCCCTTAAAACCAAATCAAATTCCCCCTTTCTGGGGGGAGGGGAGGAGATTTCCGATTTCTCCATGCATTTCCTTGGGTAATATTTTAGGGAGTTAACAGTGAAAAGAAGACAATCTTGGGAATGTCATCGTGAAAGGAAGCAGCACTTTCCTGTGACCCTCCACCAGCCAGTTTCCTGTTCACCCCTTCAGCAGGGACCACCAGCTGTCAGGGAGAAACCAGGTCTTCCTTGTAAGGAGCAGTTCTCCTCATGCCTCTCTTGCACCAACAAAAGAAGTTACGAGGATTGCTTCTTTAATTTTTTTCTATTATAAGGCAAGATTGACCTTTTGGGGGGTACACACTTGCATAAAGGTTAACACAGGTATAGATTCGCACTGTCATCACCGCAATCAGGATACGGGACACGGTTCCATCCCCCCTGCCAAAGGTCCCTTCCTGTGTCCCTCTGTAGTCACGTCTCCCCTCAACCCCACAGCCCTCACATAGAGTGATGCTCTCCATCACTATAGTTCTGCCTTTTAAAGATTTCACATACATGGAATCAAACAGGACGTAACCTTCTGAGACTAACATTTTTCACCCAGATTAGTGCCTCTGAGAATATTCCAGGTGGCTGCATGTATCAAGAGTCCATCCTACTTCACGTCTGAGCAATACTCCATTACACAGATGGACCACATTTTGTTGATCCATTCACTTCCTGAAAGACATCTGAGCTGTTCCCAGTTTGGGACAACCGTGAACAGAGCTGCAATCAACATTCATACACAGATTTTACGTGAACGTTAAGTTTTTATTTCTCTAGGGTAAATACCCAAGAGTACGACTGCTAGGTCATAGGGTAAGCACCTGGTTAAATTTATAAGAAACTGCCAAACTTTGTACCAGGATGGCTTTCCCATTTTGCAATCCCACCAGCAATGTCTGAGAGGTACAGTTGCTCCCCAGCCTTGCCAACACTTGTTACTGTCAGCAATTTTTTTTTAACTTTCGCAATTCTAATAGGAATGTAGAATTATCTCCTGTGGTTTTAATTTGAAATCCTATAATGACTAATGATGCAAATAGCTAAAAAGATTATGTCTTGTCTTTTTAAGTCTTTTACTCATTTTCTAATTGGGTTATTTGTTTTCTCCATGTTGTATTTTCAAAGTCCTTTTGGCTCTGGATACAAGTCCTTTGTCACATATGTAATTTCAAATAGACTCTCCAAGTCTGTAGCTTCTCTCTTTATTCTTTTAGTAGTATTGTTCACGCAGTGAAAGTTTTCAACTTCCATTAAATCCAATTTATCAATCTGGTTTTTGGTCTCACGTCAACAAACAATTTGTTTAACCCCAGATCATGAAGATTTTATTTTCTCCCACGTTCTCTTCTAAAAGTTCTCTAGTTTTACATTTTACTTTTAGACCTCTGATACGTTTCAAGTTAGTTTTTGTAGATTTGTGTGTGTGATTTACATCCACTTTCAGTTCTTGGCATATCTGTATCCTTCTGCAGGATTTTGAACAAAACAATCTCCTCTTTGATAAAGTAAACGCTAAAATCCTAACTGTCCCAGATAGAACTCCCTTCTGAGGTCATCCTCTCCTAATGCTTAAAAGACAAAAGCTTCTCTACATACAAAGACTTCTCTATCGCAAAAAAAAAATTATTTTGGTTTAAGAACAAGGGGTCTATGAAGAGTTCAAACTCACAGCCCTCAAAGCTCCCATCCATTTCTGCACAACAGGAGAACAGGAGGATCTTCTCTGATGGTTTGAACCCAGGCTCAACTTCTTATTGATCTAGAGTCTTTCTCTCGAGCAACTTCTTTCCAAATCAGGAATAGCAGGTAATCCCCTCTTTGATGATTTCTGAAAAATCTCTACCATCATGCACATTTGCCATGAAAAACCCAAACAGCCCTGAGCCTTGGACAGTTTGCCTAACCTCTCATTTCTCCCACAGACTCAGCCTTGTCCTGAATGTGCATTAGGCCAACAGGCACCCAACCTCCACTGCTACTGTGACTATGTGGCTGTTTCTATCAGCGCCTTCAACACTCTCACTGGTTTCACATACAACAGGGATGACAGGGTTCATAAAGTCCATGAAACCACTTCAAAACTCAGTGCATTCATAGACTAACAAGCATTAACAGCTGACAACGAAGTGACAGTGGACAGGTATTAGGGCCAACGCGCTGAGATGCCGGCTTCTGCTCCCACCCAGGTTTGTGAACCTGGGGCTTCTGTTCTGATTCCAGGGTCCCGGCCCACAGGGTGCTTCTCCTGAGCCGTTCTGCGCACTGGCAGAGCGAGTCCTTAAGAGCCACAGGGACCACACAGGACAGGTTCTAGGACCTCCCCACAAACACAAGAGCAGTGGGGGGAGTGGAGACCTGGCATCATCAATCACAGAGGGTTGCTAACACGAGCTGGAGAAACGCTCCGGGCAGAGGCAGCAATGCCCCTGCTGCAGGGGTACAGCCGCGTAACAAGCCAGCCCAACACACTGGGGCCTAACAGACAGGCTTCTGATGCCTCTGGAATTCCAGCAGGCTCAGAGGGCAGGGTCGTCTCTGCTCCACAATAACTGGGCCCTTGGCTGGGGAGGCTCTGAGGCCAGGGGTGGCCTCATGACAGTTCTTTCGTCTGGTGCCCGGGCTGGGACGACTGGACCACTAGGAATGCCCTCCAGAGCACCCAGCTGAGGCGTCTGCACGTGGCCTGGTGTCCTCACAGCACAGGAGTCACACGTGCTCCACGGCGGCCCTGAGTCCCCAGGGCTTGTGCTCCAGCCAATATGGTGGTGGCTGCACCATCAGCTTTCATCGCTCGGCCTCGGGAGTCACACGTGGTCATCTGGGCTGTCCTCTATCGCTCCAAACAGCCACGCACCCGCCCAGGTCCCAGGAGAGGGGACACAGACCCCACCCTCAACGGCAGCAACATCAAAGAAATCTAGAGTCAGATTTTAAAACCATCATAGGGACTTCCCCGGTGGTCCAGGGGTTAAGACTCCACGCTTCCACTGCAGGGGGCACGGGTTCGATCCCTGGTCGGGGAATTAAGATTCCGCATGCCGCGTGGTGCAGCCAAAAAAAAAAAAAACATCATAGCTGACAAACTGCTCAGGGTCTGAAAAACCCCCAAAGACGTGTGTCTTTCAGGGTCTCCCAGAAATGATAGAGATTCCTTAAGATGCTCTGTGGCCCCAGGGACCACTCTCAGCATCTAGAAACCTCTTATTCTGCCCAGAAATATGGTGTGTGAAGGCTTTCTTACAAGGGGAGGGCTATGATTCCTCTTGGAGCCCTGGAGCAAGCTAGTCCTCAAGACTCTGCTTCTCAACGACCTGAAAGATAAACCGATGCCTTCCACTAACTTTATAACATTTCTCATTATATTAAAAATAACCGCTCCAGCCGGTTCCAAAGCTGCTATTTCATGACTCCCTTTAAAACGGCCTCTCTTCAGCGAAACCTCGTAATTAATTTGAATCCCACCACCCGGCTTCCAAGATCAAACATGCATTAGTCTCTCCTGTCCCAGAGGGCGGACGCAGGTAAACTGAGCACCTCAGCACCCAGGGGCCTTATGGACACATCCCTTCCCCGGCTTAGTCCCGTGAGTGAGCACGGGTCACCCCAGAACGTGTGTCACCCTGTAAGTACGACCTGTTAATTGATAATCACCATAATTACCTAATCAAGAAAAACTCCATCAAGCCAAGCCACCTTAACTAAGTACCTCTCTCCCCCCGCCTCCCTCCCTCCCCCGCTGCCCCCCTTCCTTCAGGTACTGCCAGCCACTACCCTAGTCAAATGTGCTTTTTAAATTTGTGCCACTTCCACTAAACCAATCTCTGACTGAAACACCTTTTTGCTGCAGGAAACACAGGAACAAAGACTTCTGATGCCTTTTCCTCTACCCGCTTCCTTCCACTGAATAGCCCTCAGTGCCAGGTGACTGTCAGAACTCCGACATCATTTTCAAACCCAGTCCCAGCCCAACTCCAGTACAGCAAGCCTTGCAGGGAGCAAAGCCTCAGTCCCTCTCTCAGCACATCTGGGCAGAGCCAAGCGTAGGGGGTTTTGTTGGTCGTTTTTTCCTTGAAAACGTTCTCAGTGGCTACTCCTCTGTGACTTCTTTTGTGCTCGTATTCTGACAGCCTATCCAATCTTCATTACAAACCAAGCTACTGTATAGAAATAAAAATTATATTGTGAGCTCTGGCTAAGACATCTCCCCCGTGCTAAGGTTTTCCCTCTACCTTCCATCACTCTGCAGCACATATAATTAACTCTGACACGCTGTCCAACAGTGCGTCTGTAAATGGGTAACTCTTCAATAGGAAAAGAATTCTCACAATCTATGTGGACCGGGTGAATACTGTATTACAATAATCTCATTAAATAACCTTTAAACGTACGTATCTAAGAGTCCCCTGAATCTAATGGTCTTCACCTGTAAGCACAGAATGTCATTTTCCCAGGAGGGGACAGGCGACCAGAATGAGTTCCCAGGTGGAGAGCTTTTTCAGACTAGCGTGTGTCTCTCACAACCATCCACGTCTACCCCGTCCATTCCTGAGTCTCAGTGGTGTCTTTTTGCAAGATTACTCATCTATTCCTAGACCCCCATCCTGTGGCCAACACAGAACTTCAGATCCAGCCCAAGGCTCCCATTTCACAGATGAAGTAACCAAGACCCACGGAAGCCCAGCTTCTCCTCCACGTCTAACCCTACATGCATTCTTGAGCAAAAAGAAAGCAGAATAGTTATGGCTCCTCCAGGAATGACATGGGACCTGAAACCTGCACCATCTCTATGGCAACAGGTACCTACAGAAGCTACCTGGATGGATTCTTGTTACTGATGGGCCGCGAAGTTTTTGTGTGTAGCTACACTTGACGGCTGATTTGTCCAGCTGTGACTGTTAGGCTTTATTCTGTTTCTTTTAAGTTTTTCCAATGAACATACTTCAATAAAGTGAGTGAGAGTAGCCAAGAAGGCATCCAAGTTCCAATGAGTGAGAAGGATGCTACAAACATTTTTGTTAAGCAAGATAAAAATAGTGTAATGCCCAGAGAGCTGGCAAAACGTGATTTCTGGGTGTGTCTATGAGGGTGTTTCCATCAATTCAAATGAGCATTTGAATTGATTGACTCAGTAAAGAAGACCACCTTCACCCATGTGGGTGGCAGCATCCAATCCCCTGAGGGCCCGAAGAGAACAAAAAGGTGGAGGAAGAAGAAATCTGCTGTCTGCTGACTTTGTGAGCTGAGACGGACGTGCATCTTCTCCTGCCCTTGGACGCCGGGCTCCCGGTTCTGGGTCCTAAGACTCAGACTAAGACTTACAGCATCAGCTGCCCTGGTCCCCAGCTCACATTCCCAGATCACAGGACTTCTCAGCCTCCACATCTTGTGAGCCAATTCCTGTAATAAATCTCCTCTTATATCTATTGATCTATCCATCTATCTATCTACCTATGTCCATCCTTTTGATTCCATTTCTCTGGAGAACCCTAATACAAGTAGTTTTTACCCGTACACATGACAAAATGAAAGAAGTTTAAAACAGTGGTATTCGCTTCAGTATCAACTGACACCTCTATGGTTATGCTTATTCATTTTGTTGTTGTTTTTGTTGTCATTGTACAATACTACATAACTTACAGGTGTACAATACAGTGCTTCACAATGTTTAAAGGTTATATACTCCATTTATAGTTATTATAGAATATTGGCTATATTCCCTGTGCTGTACAATATATCCTTGTAGCTTATTTTATATCTAATGGTTTGTACTTCTTGCTCCCCTACCCCTATATGCTTATTCTTTAATAGTTTCCCCTGACTGGGCAGGAAAAGGATAGAAAAAGTTTGGAATTGTCCGATAATTCACTTTTGTAATTAAGCTAACATATATTTATTTATCCTTGCACAAGAACAAATGTTTGAGGAACTTTAACACCTTTCACTCCCCCCACCCCCAGTTACAAAAATGCTTTTATGAAAGCAAGTCAGAAAACAAGTCTCCTGGGCCATTTGCTTTAATTCCCTTGGAGAAAAGAATTATTGCACGAAAGCCTTGATATTTCCGTGAAGGTCCATCACACAAAGGCAGACACAAACACACATGGAGAAGGGAGGAATCTGGTGTCCCCACCGCCGCCCCCCTCCCAACCTTCACAGCTCTCTGCATCACAATGCAGGGCCTGGGATGCATGAATAAATAACTCAGGATAGGCCAAAGAGAGAGTATGAGGTGCATCTAAAAGAAATCACTTTTTCTGGACAGACTTCAGCTTTCTGACCATGTTCTCCTCTTGAGATAGGAAAAGAGGAAGACTGGCACAAAATGGAGAGAACCATTTAAATATCAGCTAAACGCCTTTCAATCTTTTTAAGATCGAAAGTCTTTCAATCTTAAAAGACTTGCTGTAATGCCCGGCACAGAGCAGCTCCTAGTAAGTATCTGTTGGATGAAGATAACTTGGAGACTTATCTCAAGGAGGGGTCCAAAGAGCAGTGTTTAGAGCCCCTGGGGTGAGAATGTCCTTGGAGGCTGTCAGATAACCTTGTGAACATCCCTGCCGGAAGGGACCTGGGCAAACTGAACGCTATATGAATATCATACAGCCCCCTCCACTTCCAGAAACTTCTCCACGACAGGAGGAAAAGATATGTCCTCTCCCCCACCTTCCTTCCTTCCTTCCCTCCCTCCCTCCCTCCCTCCTTCCTTCCTTCCCTCCCACCCTCCCTCCCTCCTTCCTTCCTTCCATTATTAAAAAAAATCTCATCTTTCTCTAGACTGGCGATAGGAGGCCCTGGTGTTATGGGAACCCCTGAAGGAGAGAAATGAGTGATGAACAAATGAGCATCTAAAATCTGGGGAAAGCACACGTCACAGTTTATCAGGGAAAATCAAATTTAGTTGAGCATGTATTTTGTTTACTGTTCCCGACAAAGGATCAGTGGAAACCTCCCGTGCGTTATTCTACCATTTTAGCCACAGACCCTGAGTGCTCTACTTCAGACAACAATTCCTTTCATTGATGTCTATGGGATGCACATAATGCCATATAAGGAGAAAAAAAACTCAAGTGTATTTCCCATCTGGTCCAGAAACTCACATCACACCCACCAGGATCACGGACTCAGGAAACCGCAGGGACCTCACCCCGACCCTTCACAGCAAAACCAAAAACAGCCAAGCAACGTGACCCTCAGACACACAATAAGGCCGCTTTGCACTGCCTCATGATTTAAAAGTAGCTGCACTTTTCACTAGTTAACAGCCTTTCTGTTTGGAATTACTTCTCCCCTATTTTTACTGAGCCAAAATGGAATCGGAGGGTCACCCGGCAGCAGCATTAAACTCTCCTAACTAGCACGAGAACGCCGTCTTCCTTAGGGTTTCCATCATACACAGACCCTGACATCAAGCTGCTAATGAAAAGCATGACCCATAACCGATACCAAGCTGTAGTTAAAGCATCAACGGCAAAACAAAAGGATTTCTATGGTCCTCCATCAATACAATAATACTGATTCAGCTTTAAAAATACTGTCCTCTTTTCTTACCATTTTCCATCAATGAAAATTGCAAATCAAATGCCCCTGGGCCGCCTGTGGGATTCAGCTTCATTTGTTCACCACCCTACTGAGCCCAGCACCGTATCACAGACACTCTGAAGGGCCAGGGATACAAGTAGGAAAATCTAGAACCTGCCATCAAGGACTTTACCCAGGGCAATAAACACACAGATAAAAACGAAATAGCGTAGAAGTGTTACTATAACCAGAAACACGCTGTTCACCAGAAGTTTTTTTTTTTAACAATGTTTCAAAAAAAAGAAAACAGAATCTATTGGAGGATTTAGGTAAAGTTTAGGAGAAGCGGATTCTTGCCTGGAGTTGTCAAATTCATAGAGCCAGAAAGTAGAATGATGGGGGAGGGGTTGGGGGGAGCGGGGAGTTGGTGTTTACTGGGGACAGAGTTCCAGGCTGGAAAGATGAAAAAGTTCTGGAGGAGAATGGCAGTGATGGTTGCCCAACAACATAATGTTAATACCAGCAAAATGGACACATAAAAATGGCCAAAATGTTAAATTTCATGTTAGATATATTTTACAATTTAGAAATCAGAAAAAAAAAAAAACCAGGACCCAATGTCTTGCAATCCATCTATGTCACAATGCCTTAGGAGGCAGGAGGTGCAAACACTGCTCACTGAGTAGCTGGTGACCCCAAATGTCACTTGATTTTGGAGTAGCACCCATTCTCCAGTTCATATGAAGAATCTGCAGCCCACCACAATTAAAATTTCAAATAAATATCTTCTCTTTCTCAAAAAAGTAACAGCCTGAAAACCATATACAGGAATATATATACCAACTGCTAGAAGCATCACATTAGCTTAGAAAAGGAATCCCTCCCACACTGTTCTTTAGGACATGGGGTATCCCATGAATGAGCTAAAATCCGATCCAAATCAGAAATGACACTTTTCTTGGCACCATAAAGTAACAAAAGATTAACCCTGAAAGCAACTGGCCAGCAATTCTGTGCTACAACCCTTTAACCTGATGGTTTTAGTGACTGTATCTGTACTTAAAACATCTGGGGCTATAATGCCTTATGGAATGAGACATAACCAAAGTTTTTCCAATACACTCTCAGTCACTAAAAAGGAAAGAAAAAATCCTCAAAGGGAGGACAATTACTTCTTTAATAAGTATTTCACCTGCTAGTGTAAAATATCAGGCAAACATACATAAAAATCGAAGACATAATAATAATTCAATCCATCTGAACTCACTCAGTTCCAACAGTTTCTAAAATCCTTAATCATTTGTAAGTGAAAAATTGCCTGGAAATAATAAAACAGTGTAAAATATGTTCGTGGCGTCATACAAGCCTGTTTCCCTGCATAATTATGTTTCACTTTTCTTCTCGCTAATTCCTTCACAGTAGAATTAGCTAGAACTCTATCTGAATACAACAGCAATTCATGGCTCATTACAAGAGTTTCACAAATAGTAGAACAGAGCTGAACACAAGCCATGACTAGCTTGGCCAAAGAAGGAAGAATAAACGCTCAGGGGTCAAAAGAGCAGAGCCTGTAACCCCCCTTCAGAGCTACTTTGGGGAAAAAAGATATTTTATTTTATCTTCTGGGGTGTCAGCAAATTAAAATGGTGGTGCCATTACGTAGAAAAGTGAAGGAGAGCTGGAAATTGGATGTAAAGAACTATCGAGAGGAAATAACCAGGGAGATTAAAAAAAAAAAAGGACAGTTGGGAAAACAAGGGAAGAGCAAATGACAAATGCAATCCACTTATGAGAAGGTTCTCAGAAAAAGGCCACCAAATTCGGCAGTAAGAGTTGCTGGTGCCCTGAAAGTGTAATTTTAGCACAACAACGGACAGAAAATTGAGCAGTAAGGAGAAAGCAGATGGAGAAAGAGGAAATGGAGACAGAGGATGTCAGACGAGAAAAATTCAAGGATCCCAGACAGAAAACACGGACTTAGATACCACTGTTTACGGTATCAATTTACAGGGTACTTTCTACATCCAATTAGACTGAACCCCATGAAAAAAGATAAAACAGTCCGTTTCTTTTCATTGATAATATGCGCCATGACTATGTCCATGGACTTGATATGTACTCTGATTTAGAGATGGAGCGTCTCTATTTCTCATTAAAATGGCAGTTTGTAGGAAAGCTTGTAAATACGCAAGATGACGTTACTCAAGGGTCCTACTCACTGTATGGGTATGTGTTCAAAACCGCTCTTGTTAGGCCCAAAGATATGAAAAGTGGGCTGTTGCCCTTCATGAGAAAAGGTTCCTTTGCCAGGACACCGTTTGCCTCTATTTGAAGGTCCAGCCTCCACGGCCGTCAGAGACCCACTGCCCCATACGGCCTGTCTTGGGTCCCGGGCACCCATCCTGAGAACCCCCAGGACAAAGAAGGCAGCTTTCATTCTTTCACACCCAGGATCACAATCACTCATGTTTTCAGCTCAGTTCAAGGTTTATCTTGAAACATTTTCTAGAATACAAATCCTTGCCAGCCCGGACCTCTCAAACATAACTATTCCTCATCTCACAGGTTTAAGACCACAACAAACCCCATTTCACTGTGCTGGGCTCAAGGATTTTCCACTAATATTTTTTACTTTCGTGTTTCCACATCCAGGCTAACCCAGACACACATGCAGTCCTAAATCGACCCAATTTCTCCCACTGTTTCCCACAGTGCAGCAATGACAAGAGCTAAGAAAAATAAACATAATAATAATTAATTCATTAACATTTTTAAAACCTGGTTTATCCAGCCCAGGGCTAACGGGTAAGGAAATCTACCATGTGGGAAAATGAGCTCATCTCACAAAGATGCCATTTCTCCCCTAAGAATTACTTTGCAATTATTTTGCAATTGTTTTTGACTGAGATGCTTATGAACTTCACTGGAATTACTTATTTTTCAGATGTTAACATCTAACTTGCTGCTCTATTCCTGATTCCCCAACCGACACACTCTCCCTACATCACTCTGACCCCCGTTCCTTCACTGGTTATCTGGCCCCTCTGTAATAAATAATGCAAGCGGATATTCACCTTTGATATATACTGTTCAAGTTTAGGGACATCTGCTTAATTTTAAATTCTCTGTAAAGACCGAATTGACTTTTTGCTTCATACTCAAATCAATTTCATGACAAAGAGTGTAATGCTTTGTTAATTGTCTTTAGGGTAAATCAAGAAATGGAGATGTTCTTCAGTTCAGAAAAATTCTAAGAGTTTAATAAGATCCTTATTTTCTCCTAGCTTAAGACAACCACAATTTGAGTTTGGAATAAAATTTCTTCCAACCAGAATTTTATTTTTTGATAGGCAGGAAGCATAGGATTCTCTCCAAAGTTCTAAAAGGGGAGGGCGGTGTGGATAAATTAGGAGCTTGGGATTAACATATACACACTACTATGTATAAAGTAGATAATCAACCAGGACCTACTGTATAGCACAGGGAGCTCTACTCAATATTCTGTAATAACCTATATGGGAAAAGAATCTAAAAAAGGATGGATATATGTATATATATAACTGAATCACTTTGCTGTACACCTGAAACTAACACAACATTGTAAGTCAACTCTACTTCAATATAAAATAAAAGATTTTTTAATTAAAAAAATTTTTTTTAATTTAAAATTTTTTTTTATTTTTTTTAAAAAGTGCTTTAATTTCAAGTTAAGCTCATTATCGCTACCCCACCTCTCATGCTCCACAATTAGCCTGAGTCCTTTAAAGTTATCAGGTAACAGATCTTCTAGGAAGGGGAGTAGGTTCGGGAATTGCAGGCCATGGGATCTGCGTTGCCCATCAGCAGGAAAATGCTGAATAAATCTCCACCTCAAATGAAGGTAACACGCTCCATGGCTGTTGGCAGCCAGGAACAAGCTTTTGAAAATCCTCTGTGTTTGCAGGCTGCTCCCATTTATAAAGTCTGGGTGTGTCTCCCTTTTTCCCACAGCAGGGCCTCCATGTGCAGGTGCTAAACACTGACCCAGAAAGGCCGGCTCCAGGATGCGCTAGTGTCCAGGGCTCTTGTCACTCAGATGAACACTGATGATGACCCACGTTGGGTCCTGCAGGTGACAGCACATCCTCAGCAGCTACAGGTGAAGGCAAAGAGGGCTCCTCGTAGCCCCATGCACAACACTCAGTGAAAACTAATAATAGCAATACTCCTAACAACGTCACTGGAACAGATGCAAGGCTTCTTGAACAATTGATAAAGTAGGAAAAGGAAACTCATGCAGGTAACTGGGAGCCCTCTATATGAGCACAGGCCAGTTTCAAAACCCCTGTGATAGAATAAGCTCATCTTTTCTGCAGAGCTAACTTCTGAACACCACAGGGCAGCTCCATGCCTTCCACTCCCAAAACTTCCTCTTAAAAAAGCAATTAAAAATAGTAACACCAATATTAACGCCTAATTAATTCACTCTGGGATGTGGAAGTTCACCCCCAGGGCTCACTACCATCCTAGGTCACTTCAGGATCAGGGCTAAAATGTTCCTATTATGTCCACTACGGATTAGTGCTCACTTGATGGGACACTTGAAAATGCAAAACATAGAAACTCTACAGCTGAACAGTGGCACAAAGTCACGTTCACCATGACAGTTAAACGCGAACCTACTTCATTTAAACCTAATATTCCTTCTGGGTCAACCAAGGGAAGGAAAATGCAACTTTTCATCATTTAAAGTATAATAAAAGCAGCATTCCTTTTGTTTTTGTTTATTTTTGGGAGAGGGAGGAGTGCTGACCTGATTTTAGCTTTTATTCATTCAACAAACGTTTAAGGAAACAGAAGGAGATATATGCATTTAACTTCCAATTGAAGGGTATTTTTTAATCAATTTTTCGTTCTACTTTTTAAAAACCATTTTTTGTAAACAAAGTCTTCCCCTTAAACATCACAGCTTCTCAATGATTCTATACAAGGATGTGCATAATTATCCTTTAGAGACACTTAGTGAAATATTTAGCAATGAAATATGTCTAGGATTTGCTGCAAAACAATACAGGCTGGGGAAATGGGTGAGGGTATTGATTACATAAGGTTGGCCTTGAATTGATCATGATTGAAGTTGGGTAATGAGCATATGGGGGTTCACTCCATATTCTATCTACTTTTGGATATCTTTCAATTTTCCACAATAAACAAGTTTTAAAAGCAGAACTGGGGAGGGGAGCATTTCACATTGATCAGGGAAATGCAAAACTGCAAACCACAGCAAATAACTCTTAGAGCTCCAGATTTTAGTTGAACGTGCCAATGTAGAGTCAAGAAGCTGAAAATTTGGGGCATTCTTTCTTTTTTTCTTCTAAACCTACCTGGTCCTCATTAAAATGGATTTACCATGTGTTCATGGTGGAGACTCCCAAGGTCTCCAAGTGAAAGAACTTCAGTAAGAACAAATTGGCACTATACTAAAGGGAACTCCCTTATATATCAGCTTATGTCAAGAAAACTGAGCTATTATGTGTTTAGATCACATTTATTAGCCTACGACCAGTATGTTGGGCACACACATAACATGCATGCCTGCATACTGAATGGAATGGGGAAAGCAAAATATCCTTCTAGAATATTCTGAATGGGAATGAGCGCCCACAAGATTCAGTTATCATATAGGAATGAGTCTTTTAATAAAATAATATATATTTAAGTTCATTTACCTAGCTCCCATTTTGAAAAAGTAATCACTAATGTCCACATTTATTTTATCCAAAACTATCAGGAAACATTTGCTTAAAAGACCCAAATCATAAGCTACTTTGACCCAAATTAAAAACAAAAGCAATCTTACTAACAATAAAACGTCTTCTGAAGAATTCTATTAGCCTTTTGGGGGGAAAAGGAGGAGAGACATATGTATGTGTCAGAGGGATTAAAAAAAAGAACATTGTGCCAGGAACCTTTCTATACAAAAAACCCCAATATTGATATAGGCAGAATGAGGTGATAATCCTAACTTAGAAACACACTATTAAGGTCATGGGGACATTCAGGTGAAGGCGCAGAAAATATGACTTTATCTCCACAACTTCTACAAGTTCTGAGCAGGGTTGTTCTATAACATCTCCTGAGAATTCAGCAAGTGAGAGGAGAAAAAGTTCACC
The DNA here is from genome assembly GCF_965194805.1 of Balaenoptera borealis. Lineage (NCBI taxonomy): Eukaryota > Metazoa > Chordata > Mammalia > Artiodactyla > Balaenopteridae > Balaenoptera > Balaenoptera borealis. The sequence goes on from NC_138866.1 coordinate 160,777,933, forward strand.
CTTCACGTTCTTCTCATCCGCTGACCCAAAGATCACCCACCGAATTCACAATTATTCATATGCTTCTGATAAGAGGCCGTGGCATGCTTTTACTTTTTTTAGTGCTTTAATTTGAGTATAGTTAGTCAAGGGCTGTTTCATGCCTTCTTGGCATAATGCTTTATTCTACTTCTGTCTGCACTGATTTGCCCGCCTCCTATGATCGGGGGGAAAATAGTTTATTTGTCATCTTCCCTCCCTCAGACTCAAGTCCTGGCATTTTTGCATTTGATGGGTCAGGAACAGGAGTCCAACGTAGGGATATGCCACCTTGAAGAGGGAACAAGACAGCTTTCACATTTGGCTGTTTTATCTGTAAATCAAAATGAATTTTTTATGATATGGCACATAGATAAAGAGGGTAAAAAGAAAGTTGTGAAGTGATCTCAGGCAATCAGTAGGAGAGGGCTGGAAAGGGACCTCATGAAAACAGAAACTGCAAGAAGGAAGGAACCAGAAATGTGAGAATCCCACTTCCCTGCCCACAAAGACGGGGTGAACTTACAAAAGAGATTCCAGATTGCACAGCTTGCAGGGCTCAATCACTTGCATAAATGGCATTCATCCTCCATCCATTTCTCACAGGGACACATATGATACCTGGAATGTAAATCCTACAGGAGTGGACACGTCATCTATTTTGCTCACCACTGTACTTCTAGTGCCAACAAACAGCCCAGATACTATTAAACACTGAATGAATCTCCGCTACCTATCCGAGCACTAAATTCCTACCGTGTTTAAGGCAACAGTAAGGCTCTGAACACCTGAACTCTGTGGTCTTCACCTCCCAAATTCCCTCACTGGTACTTAAAGACAAAAGTCCAAAATAGCAGGAGCTGCTGGCCTAATTTTAAGCCTAACATCTGACCATACATATCAAAGAACACACACACCCCACAACCTCCCCTTTTATCTTTGTGCAAAGTAATTGAATCAAAATATTTTAGTCAACAGTCTGTATATAACCTGTATATAATTTTTTCTTTCTAGACGCTTGTAGGATCTTTCTGACCTCGGTATTCTAAACTTGTACGATGCTACGTCTTGGTGGCGGATGTTTCTTACACCAAGTACTCATCTTAAACACTTGAAAACACTTACCTTGAGAAAGAGGACATTTTGCAGGATACAAGACACTGCTAGGTTTTTCTTTTAAAGAGCACTTTAAAATCATTTGTCTCTAAAATATTGTGCATATATTAACTGATAAACTCAAGCTTAAAAAAATAGAATCTAAAAATGAAAATATTAATCTAGGTCCAATGTGTTATGTTTAAGTACATAAACAGCAATCTAGCGGAAGTGATAAATGATTTTATGTACTGTTCCAGATGGGCTGCAACTTAAAAGCACAGTGAAAAGTGTGGCTGATGCATCCCAACTATTAGAAAGGCAATGATATCGTGGGCCATTAATCTCTTTAGAAGTTAATACCAGGGAAAGCACAAAGCCTATTAAATCAACAGCAGATACTGCCAGTTAGATATCTAAGGTACTGTATCAGCTACAGAAAATGTATTTTGACTCCCAAAGAAAAAAAGTAGTCTGGTTCTATCTTTCAAGCATTTTGCCATTTCCCTGAGATGTTCTGCAGGGATGAAATAGTCATCCTAAAAAATTCTGTGAGCTCCACGGATTGTGGCAGGTACTGCTAGGTGTCCTCAGGCCTCTCTCTCCCTTTCTTCCTGTTAGTAAACTCCACCTGGAGTTCTGGCTACAAAGTTGGGCCCTGTAAGCTACTTGGGTACATCTCCCATCGTCCCTTGCAAGGATGTATGGCCAAGTGCTAAGTTCTGTCCAATGGGAGGTGAGCAGCGGGCCCTGGACGCTCCTTTCCCTTTTTTTTTTTTTTATTGTAACAGCTAATTATTCTTTTTTTAATTTTACTGGAGTATAGTTGATTTACAATGTTGTTTTAGTTTCAGGTGTACAGCAAAGTGACTCAGTTATATTACGTATACATATATGCATTCTTTTTCAGATTCTTTACCCATATAAGTTATTACAGAATACTGAGTAGAGGTCCCTGTGCTATACAGTAGATCCTTGTTGTTTATCTATCAAGCTGCCACTACACAGATGTGCAAAACACCTGCTGGTGCAGAGCAAAGTGGAGAGAACCCAGTGCCTGATGGATCTAATGGAACACAGGTACCACCATCCCACACTGCTCACCCTGGCCTCTTGCAGGAAAGAGCAATAAACTTCTAAATCAACATGAACCACAGTATCTCAGAGTCTTTCTGTCATAGCAGCCAACGTTGTACCCTGATACATAAACCGTGCGATCAAGGCCCTCAGATGAGCCGGAAGCGAAAAACCCTCAGGAAAGAGAAATTTTGAAAAAGAAAAATAGAAAGAGGGAAGAAAGAAGAAAGGTTACCACGAAATTGAGAAGAAAATTAAAAAATGATCACATCTCTTTGTTTCTAAAAACTACTTTAAAATCTTCATAACACTCTGACATGCAGTATTCAGATGTATGCAGTGTAGACCTTTATTCCTTAAATGTAAAATAAAACATTCTTTTGCTATAGGAGGAAGATCAGTTACATTGCGAAGCTAAGCAAGCAAGCATTTTCCCCCAAACTAAATTTAATCTAAACATACTGTACTTAAATATTTGTTAAAGGACTCCTGCCAGCTATGTTAATAGAATTAATTGACATTTATTAGCTGGTTGATTATTTATGTGAACATCCTGCCTGCAGAAATGCTTCACAGAAATCCACCCGAGAAGGACACATAAATACATACACTCTACTGAAAGAGCCATTAGCAGAACTTATAACTCTAAAGCTCCATGTACGTTAGGGATCGAAAGTTAATTTTGATGGGCTACCAAATTACACATCAGATGTACTGATGAAGAATCTGAAGAGACTGCTGCTTTACTGATTTCACAAAACAAATCTGTGATTAGATATTGCTCCACGTAACACATAACAAGGCATATAAATCATCCCTTGACCTCTACAGGACGAGATAACATTTAAACCAGGAAGTAAGTTTTAAATACATTTTTATTTTTTTGGCCACGCCATGCGGCATGTGGGATCTTAGTTCCCCGACCAGGGATCAAACCTGTGCCCCCTGCCTTGGAAGCGTGGAGTCTTAATCAATGGACTGCCAGGGAAGTCCCCAGTAAATGTTTTTTTCTTTGGAGTCTTTCAAAGAGTTTTGTTTTTGGAGCCTGTGCTCCGCAACAAGAGAGGCCGCGATAATGAGAGGCCCGCGCACCGCGATGAAGAGTGGCCCCCACCTGCCGCAACTAGAGAAAGCCCTCGCACAGAAACGAAGACCCAACACAGCCATAAATAAATAAATAATTTTTAAAAAAAAAAGAGTTTTGTTTTGCTTATGATTGAAGGTGGTGGGGGAAGCTGGTGTGATTATTGTGCTTTATGACAGCCTCAAAAGATATTCATCACATAATTTTCTAAGAAATAAGCTGAACAGATGCTAATGACTTGACATGCTGTCTAGTTGAAAAAAATAATTACAGATTATTTTAATGGCTATAGCTTTTTTCTACAATCCACGATGGGCTTTGGGGGACTGTCAGTCACCGTTGCATAAATACGTCATTATGGTTTTTTATTAATTTGTATTGTTTAATCAACTATGCTTAACAGCTCTGTCAGCCGATAAGAGAAAATCAGAAAAGTGATTATTAAAATGCTTAAAATCATATGTCTCTTAAATTCTGCAGCACTTCCTTCTGATTAAATCTCTCTAGAAATACAAAATTTCTAGTAGTTGGCTACTGTAAATGCTGCATACCCTAAGAAGATTTGAAAAGATGAACAATAGTTTTGTGTAATCATTCTTTCCTCCAAGCTGTTGTATGGACCTAGATTTGTGATCATCTTTGGAAAGCAGACAAATTTTTAAAAATTATTGACATAAATTCTGGTTGAAGGAAAGTCAATTTCTACAACCCACGGGCTATTTCGGCCTGTCCTGAATGTGAACTCTCTGGAACTTCCATGGTACCCTTAGGAATTGGGGAGGGGGGCACACGACCTGGTTATTTCTACAGCATCTGGACCGCAGGGTCTTTAAGTGTGTGAAGTGATAATCACCACGGTAAAGATGAGACACCCACGAAGGAGACCAAGAACTGAAGTGAAAAAAGCACTGGACACACAAGAAAAGACGTGAAGGAACCCTAGTGCATGTTACCAACTGCAAAAAACCAGTTTGAAAAGGCTGCACAGTGTACGGTTCTGACTGTATGATATTTTGGAAAAGGCAAAACTACAGAGACAGAAACAGATCAGTAGTTACCATGGGGTGAGGGGAGGGAAGGATTAACAGGTGAAGCACAGAGAATTTTAGGGCAGTGACACTACTCTGTGTGACACTACAATGGTGGACACACGTCATCATACATTTGTCCAAACCCACCGAATGTACAACACCAAGACTGACCCTTAATGCAAACTATGGACTCTGGGTGATGACGATGCAGGTTTACCACTTGTAACAAAAGGGGGGAATGTTGAAAATGGGGCAGGCTGTGCCTATGGGGACTCTTTGTACTTTCCCCCTCAACTTTGCTTTGAACCTAAAACTGCTCTACAAAATAAAGTCTTTTGAAAAAAGCACTGGACACTCGAGATTCCGGTCTAGGGGCTCACCCCCCGTTCTCCACTTCTGTGATCTGAGCTTTCCCTCTGACTCTGAGGTCTTGAGAACCTCTGATATTTATAAACCTCTCTATCCATTTTTCACTCCCAGGGTGCATGCACCTGGCCCTGCCCAAGCTTGCTTCATTCAGGGAATCTGTTCAGGACCCTAGGAAGCATCATGGGGTCCCACTTCCCAGCTCCCTCCTCTCAATTCTGCTACGCCATTGGGGAGGTCAGGTCATGCCCTGACCCCTCCTGGTAAGCCCAGTGCCCAACACTGTTGTAGGTTCTAGATTTTTTTCCAAGGAGCCCACCCCACTGATTGGGGTCTTCCTTTGTTCTGGCCAGTCCAAGTCCCCAGGCTTGGGGCCTGTGTCCTGAACCTCCCATCTGATGCACCATCTACCAGAGAGGACCTGAATGTGTCATCTTATAGAATCAATCTCAACAGACAGCTGAAGGGTCACAGAGTTTGCCTCAACTGTGGACCCAGCCAGCCACGCTCTGGGGCAGCCTGACTCTCAGCCCAGCAGGGATCCCCACCCTAGGCTCCACACCCATCCCATTGGCTGACCAACACAGCTCACGACATCTCGAAACACAAAAATCGATACCATCTATTTTCTGTGTGCTGGGTCAACACCCCCAGGCTGTGTTGCTTGGGGCTTTACCACGTTTAAGGAGCCAGAATAATGACTGTCTTATACTCTAAGTCTGGGTATAAAAGAAGAGCTCTATGGAAGTTATAATAATAATAATAATAATAATAATAATACAACATTCAGCTCACAGAGCACCCGTCTATCAAAGAGCTGCACCTATTTACAGTCTCTGTTTCTCCCCACCATACCCCTCTGAGCTTAGCCTTTCCTGTTGCCCCCTACTTAGTAGATACAAAATAAGCAAAACCTCCTTGAGGAGTGAGAGTCATATAGATCAATTAATATATAATCGCTGACACTTTACTGTGTAGTAACCCCAGACCCTCCAGACCCACGACTGGGCTATTTGCTCCTACACTCCATGGCATTATATTGCTCTTGGGTTGGTATCCACTTTCGCCCGTTTTTCTCTCTCCTCCCTTGCAAATGGGCTGTCGATCACCATTTGTCTGTGACACAAGGATGTACGAGTCACAGCTCTCCTCCCTGCCTCTAACCGCTGTTCCTGACACACACTAGGCTTCAAGATCAAGCAGTGTGACTGGGGTGCATGAGTGCGGCTGGATTTAAAAAGGCTTTGCAATAAACAACGTGCATGCGCTCCTACCAATTAGCCTCTGCTGTTGTCACTGTTTTAGCTCAGAGGCTTTGTTCTTTATCCACATAGCAAGGATGGAGCTTTAAGTCTGCGCGTGGTGTAAAAATAAGAGGCTGTGTGATTCCAACTCTGTGACAATCTGGAAAAGGCAAAATTATGGAGACAGAAGACAGATCAGTGGCTGCCAGGGGTTAGGATGGGGAGGGATGAAGAGGTGGGGCACAGAGGACTTTTTAGGGCAGTGAAGCTACTCTTTGTATGATACTGTAATGGAAGATACAAGTCATTATACATTTGTCCAAACCCACAGAATGTTCAACACCAAGAGTGACCCCTAATGTCAACTATGGACTCTGGCTGATGATGACATGTCCATGTAGGTTCATCAATTGTAACAGATGTACCATCTGGTGGGGATGTTGATAGTGGGGATGCAGGGGCAGAGGAAAATCTCTGTACCTTCCTCTTAATCTTGGTGTGAACCTAAAACTGCCTGAAAAGGATAAAGTCTTTAAAATAAAAACACAAAAAGACGAATAAAATACCATCTGTAACCAGAAGGATGAAGGGAGAAAAACCAGCATTTCTCCCTCTTCTCCCACACTTTTAGCACAGCTCTGAGGTGGTCATACAAATCCCACTTCGCACACTAAACAATCCTGAAAGGCAGCTATCATTATCCCCAGGTTACAAATGAGCACATTGAAGGTCAAGAAGTTTAGAAAGGAGGTACCTAGTCCAAGTTCACACACTTAATTATGCGGTAGACTTAGAATCCAAGAGATGCGTTTCTGATTACACAGTGTTCACGAAGCCTTACTTTTATAATCAGACGGATGCCATCACAGATCCATAAACAATTACAACACAAGGCAAAAATAACTGTTTGAAAAGAGATATGACCAAAATTCTCCAAGATCACAGCGGGAAAAAAGGCGTTCCCTGTCAGTGTCCTGGGCACGGAGCACAGCTGTGTGGGGGGCTTCCAGCTAAGTAAGGGGTCTCTGCGCCTTTGGAGCTGTCTTTCTAGGCTCCCCATGTTAGATGCAGGCATATCCTCCCTCCCACAGCCCCCTCTGTCCTCGCCTACTAAGGGGGGGACCATTAGGGCCTCTTTCATTTAAAAAAGAAGAAAAAAAATGTGATGCTAAGTGCCCTTCCCACTTCACAGTGTTCAACCCATTACAGAGAAGTTTTGCATCTGGCATGCAAGTTGCTGCTGACACCACCACCAAGAGAGCAAGGTCAGGTATTAATTAGCCATTTTAAGGATGCAGGGAGTTTGATGCAAAGAGGTTAAGTGACTTTTTTCCAAGGTTACACTCAGCGAGAGGCAGAACTGAGCCACTAACCAGGCCAATACTCTCCATGCCTCCATTCAGGTCCGAAAAGCACTCTTATTGCACAGACGTCAGCCAAAGAGGCACAAATTTATTTTATGTAAATACCAGCAAAATATGGTCCAGAAGGACTCTTCCATTTAGCTGCTGGCAGGTCACCCCAGAAATCAGGGTTCAGGCCTCCATTACCAGGCAGGTCCATCTCCAGCTCTTGTAGATTTCCACTACAAGCTAGCCACCCTTTAAAAACGCTTAGCACAAAAAAAATAAATTTTAAAAACAGAAAAAAGAAGTGCTGTCTCAGAAAAGCTCCCACGCAAACAAGGAGAGAGACGTTATCCATGTTTCCAGAGATCAGAATTTCAAATTGACTTCTGATACCTCTTAGCCAGACAAGAGTGAGAGCCTCAAGAATGAACAGCCAAAGCAGAAAAGACCGACAAATAAATAATTACAGCAGCTGCCACATGAAACATCCTTTCCAAAAATAAGTTCATCATTATGAGTACACACCATCAGCCAAAAGCTGACTGTATTACAAACGTGCGTCATACTAAATACTTAATAGTAACCATATTGTATATTCAAACCAAAAAAAAAAAAAAACAAGTACATAGTAGAACCTCAATAAATAATCCTTTATAGATTGATATAAAAATTATTCCATTCTATGACAGTAATGCCATTTAAGACCAAAGCGGCTGCTGGCACCCATGATGGCCATCAACCCAAGACCTTCCTCTCCTGTATTCCCATCAGCGAAGAGCTTAGAGGAAGATGTGCACTTTATCACCACCAAAGGAATTCAATGACTTACACATAAACTCCATAAAAGCCCTATGATGGTAAATACTTCCAAAGCCCTGAGAACTTCTAATCATCTAAATTATAAGAAAAACTGTCATAATGAGGGAACAAGAGGGCTGAAGGAGCACAGCAGAGTCAGGGCGAGGGAGGGATGAGAGGGGGGTTGAGGGTGGGTCACATCTCATCCCATCCCATCTCCAGGATGGATACGAGGGGGACGGAAGAGGGGAGGACATTCAAAATATTCAGAGACTCGCAAGGTCGGGGCAACAACTACTCAGGACGGATGTAAACCTCCCAGGTCCTTCTTTTGAAAATCTAATGGCTCCACTTCATGTATTTTCAATTTGGCATTCTAAAATTTTTCCTTGTTTTAAACAGTTACAAAGGATGTCATTTCCTATGTATTGCATATATGCCATCTTGAATAAAACTGCTATATCGCTCCCATAAATACAGTCAATGGAATGATCTGATCTCTTCCATCACACATTTTAAAACAGACATGAATATTACCAGTCAGTTTGTGTGGCGTTCCTTTTTCTCCTTGAAATCATAGATCCTCAGGCTCTCACCCTAACGTAGCATCTTTTTGTTCCCCGCCATGTTTTATAGTTCCTCTGACCCTGCTTCTCTGACATAACCACAAAAATTCACATGCAACAAACACAGTAATACATAATTAAACTTTTTTAAATTTCTCTGACCACAAAATAAAAATTTTCTTTTGGCTTAGGCTACTGCAATTATTTTCAGTTCTGAGCAAAACAATCCAGGTGACATTACAAAGTTTGATAATTAAGCATAAAAAGGAAATTGTCATTTCTTATGGTTGGAGGGTAGGTATGAGGCCTTGAGTAAAGGAGGGATCACTTAAAACTGATAGCTTGTGTTTAGTGTCACAAAGCAACGCACCCCGGGGACATTCTTCTTCAAGGTAGAAGAAGGAAGGCTGGGGCAGGGGAGGCACGAAAGGACACCAATGGTGTCACCTCAGGCAATGGAAACTGCCTCCCTAAATCAACCCGTGGAGAGTAACCTTGGAAGGACGTCCTGTGCACAGGGGACCTGGAAAATCCCGTTGGAAACCCGGAACAGGTCCACCCATGATGTGTCCGGGGCCCAGGGCAAGAGTACAAATTCAGGCCCACATAAACACGTGGAAATATTTCTAAGTTATTAATCAAGCGAACCAACTGTGAAGTATGCCCTATCCACCTACACTGACAAATACGTCTTCATAATTGACAGAATCAAAAAGGATGGAAAAAGCTATGGTTTATATAGGACTGTAAGTTGGCAAAATGCTAAAGATTACTAAATTTAATTACGATGACTTGTCTGGGTGTTCTGCTGATGGGTTAGCAATGTTTGGATGAGTAATAAACTAAAGACTTACATAATTGTAAACTGTTTTATATATATATATTCCATAAAATTTGTTTTCCTTGCCTTCATTTCAGCAAAATTATTATGTCTAGTTAAAAAATAAAAAGAGAAAGATCCAGATTGTCACATAATTTGTCTTCTAGTCACAGAAATCATCTCAAAGTTTAAATAATAAAAATATATTTATATCCAGTCTATACGATTTTAATATTTTAATCTAAAAACTGAAGTGCAAAAATAAACATTTTTAATTATTGTGTCTTCAAAAAGCTACTTTCCCTCTGAATATTCTAAATTATCTACTGAACTTAAAAGAGAACTTACAAATTATAATTCATGAACCTCAAATTGATAAAAATAAAATATTCAAATAACATTGAACATTTTATCTAGTTTTTTAAGAATTTAATCTCACTAAGTGGTTATAAAAATAAAATTATCCAGTCCAAGCTTTCAATATCCATTCAGTTGCCAATGTGAAAACTCAGTATCACACTTAACACATGTCATGTCTAGAGTTACATATATGTGGGAGAGTATGAATTTACATTGTAAAATATATTTTTTGGTTTTGTAAAACAAAATTAAATTTTGTTAAATATTGTGAAATACTCTTCAGCCAATGTGTAGAACTGTTGCAAATTCTGCACTAATTATTAAGTACCTCTGGAACCAGAAGATGGACCACCAAAAAGAGTGAAGAAGAAAAAAACAGGACACTCGGCACTACTGAAAACTGATCTTTCATTACGCAAAAATTCTACTATATTCTAAAATATTCTATTATCTGAGAGGAGTTTTGTCTTTATTAGTATATAGTCTTACTAGTACATGTATTACTTTATCTATATGGCAATGCCACAACCCACACAGTCCACAGCACTCAGACACAGCCCTTTGCTCCCAGGGCACGAGAGACAGGATCATCGTCTGGTGTCCAAACAGTTAGAGAGAATGCTCAAAATTAGGGTGGCTCCGTGCCAGCACCGACTGCAAGATCCCCAGTGAACACGGCAGCTCCGTGCTCTTTAATAAATGCAGATGCTGGTACTGGCGATCCACAGGGGTCTCTAGAATGCAGAGCCCAGGCCAGAGCCCCTCTTGTCCTGGTGTCAGTGTAGCACTGACATCAAAGACCACTGGTCCACGATACCATCTCTCAGAGCTGAGGTCAGGCTACCTAATCAATTATGATGCACGCCCTCTAAGCTAAAGACAGAAGAAAGGCACGTGAGCTCCTATCTTTTTAAACACGTCACAGAACCCTGTATCTGGATGTACACCTGCAGTAGCCAAATCCCTTGGAAGTAATCCCAGTAGGCAGGTCTGCTCAGCAGCAAGAGCTATGGAATAGACACTGTCTCAGGTAGGCCCTGCCAACCTCTCAGACAAAAGCTGATGGTCCTCCTGAGAAGCAGGCAGTGAGCCAGTGAAGTTCAACCTCTGTCCATTTCACAACAGTTTTCGGGAGAAATCTCTGGCCCTTCACCCTGGCATTTCTGCTTTCAGAGAGTTCAAAGCTACCAATGCATTATATGCATTATATTTACTCCACCATCTCTCCGCTTCCTCCCAGAGCATTCTGTGAAGAGCGTTGACATTCAGCAGTATCAGTGGAAGATCATCTGTTAAGGGGAAAACTACTGTATCAATTACAAACATACATAGAACATTCCTCCTCTAAGAAGGTGTTAAGATAGTAGAGGAGAACAGCCCTGTTAACTGGGATGTACCTCTTGAGATCACATCGTTGATGGTTAATTTTATGTGTCAACTTGGCTTGGCCATCGTGCCCAGATATTTAGTCAAATACCATGCTGGATAGTTCCTTGAGGGTGTTTTGGGATGAGATTTACATTTAAATAAGTGGACTTTGTATCAAGCAGATTGCTCTCCCTGATTGGGTGGGCCTCACCCAATCAGTTGAAGAACTGAATAGAACAAATGGTTGGCCTCCACAGAGAAAGAGGGAATTCTCCAGCAGACGGCCTCGGACTTCATCTGCAACAGCAGCTCTTCCTGGTTCTCCAGCAGACGACCACCGGACTGAAGCAGCAACTCTTCCCTGGGTCTCCAGCCTGCTGGCCTCCCCCATCAGACTGTGGACTTGCCAAACCTCCACAACTCTCTGCACCAATTTATCAAAATAAATCTGTCTATATATATGCACCTCCTATTGGTTCTGATTCTCTGGAGAACCCTGATCAATACAACACCAAACTCTACTCTGAATCCCACTGCCCAAGCCCCCAAGACTTTGCATATTAGTTGTATTCACCAAGCTTTAACAAGATTCTAGGCTCAGGAGACAACCTATGCAAAAATCAGTCATTCCTTTAGAGCTGGAGTCAAACAAGGCAGACTCTCCCAGGGACCTGCCAAACAGAAGGACGCAAACTGGAAGCATGATCCTGGAATGGAGGCATGACCGTGGAAGAGGGGCATGGACCTGGAATGGGACACAGCCCTGGAAGGTGAGCATGACCTGGGAACGTGGAATCAAGATGGGAGACTTAGTAAGAAGCAGTGAGGGGTGAAGAGACTTGTTCAGGAACACAAAGCAAGAAGAGAAGTGGAAGCTCACCTGTCCAACAGGCTAGAGGGAGCTAGAGGCATGATGGAGAGCAGACAGATGGCACTGAGGGCTCCTAGACAGAGGGCACTGAGGGCTCCTGGATAGCCAGCACTGAGGGCTCCTGGACAGACGGCATTGAGGACTTCTGGACAGTCGGCACTGAGGGCTCCTGGACAGACGGCATTGAGGGCTTCTGGACAGTCGGCACTGAGGGCTGCTGGACGGCCCGCACTGAGGACTCCTGGCTCAGGGCACGAGAACAGGGAGGTCCACAAGTCAGGGTCGGAGCTGGGAAGAGCAGCGGTCCCAGAGGACCCCCTGTGCCCAGGGGACGAGTCTGTTTGAAGGCGACTGAAAACTTCTCTTGCAGCCTCTACATTAGGGTCACTGGGGTGTTAAAGGGTCTGCCCAGAGCAGAAACAGGGGCCGGATGCAAGCTGAGCCCCCCTACAAGGGGCCATCAGGACCGAACCCAGTTGGGAGCAGCCCGGGGCCAGGATCCCTACACAGGCGGTGGGGGACCAAGGCCGAGAGTGGACAGATGGGCCTGGGGCTCTGACAGCGAAGGAGATGAAGGATTAACCATGAGGAAACGAGTCAGACAACAGGGAAGGAGACCCGCAAAACTAACTCACCCTCACTTCCACACAGAATTAAACACCGGCTTGATTTAAAGTACATAGCTGCTGGGTTAGGAAGCAAAAGAAAATAAATGCATTTATGACTAACACCAAAAAGGAAAATCTTATAGTCCTTCTTTGTGCTTACAGTTTTCCTGTAAGCAGAAAAACCCAAATAGCATCTGATACAATTTACATATCTTTACATAATCTCACGATTACCATTTGGCAAGGAAGCTCCAGACCGAATCTCCTCCATTTATTTGCCTACAAAATGACAAAAATGTCCAAAATAACAGTCTGGACAAGGAGGTTTTTACCCTCCTCTTAAAAATCACAAGAAGCCAATTCCACAATTTTTCTTAATAATATGTGTCCAAAATCTCAAGTCTGAACAGTCAAGTCTTATTGACACAACTTTATCAATCAACAAGTACTCACCAACCCTTGCTATTTTCAAAGCATTGATTTCAGAATTGGGGAGGAAAAAAATCGCTCTGGACTTAAAATCTACTCCAAGATGCCATCCTGGAGACAAATTATTTACACACCCCAAGCAACATTTTTTTCAGATATAAAGTAAGAATCGTACCAGTCCGTTTACAGTGTTGTTCTTAGGAGAGGGTTAAACTGAGTTGCTTGGTACATAGTAGGCACACAATAAAATACTTCGTGGGTGAGAGAAACTGTTTTAAATTAGAGAGCCATGACTCAAACACTAAAATTCGTGATTCAGCTATTCACTAGGCAAGAAAATGATAAAGGCGGCATGTGGAGTATAGTGAGTTTCAAGAGATAAATACAAACACCAAACAGAAATTTATAGAAGAAAAGACTAATTTTTTACTCATAAACAAAGAGTTCACCACTACCTATATATACAAAGGTTTTTGATTTAGATGAAGACCATTTATAGTCTGCCTTTGTGTTTTTCATCTTTGTTTTTCCTTCCATAGGTTAAAAAAAAAAAAACCCAGTTTCTTAGGCTTCTATTCATAAAGCCTATTTATTTCAGAGCCCTTTCATAAATTCTCATCCATTGCTCTTTGAGTTCTTAGATTCAGAACATTCTCGAGCTGAAGGGAACCTTAGTGACCATACGGGCCAATGTGGCATGTGGTCAGATGGCGCCTCGGAAACTTGAGGTCACAGGCTCAGAGGCTGACCCTCGAGGTGAGGACCCAGATGCCGACAGGGCCCGAGCAGATCAGAGGAACCAAGCAGGGGACAGAAGGTCTGGAAAGCAAAGGACCACGGGATGAGGCAGAGGCTGCAATGTGGGATGCAGGGACGGGTCTACATCTCCCAAGTTCTCAAGAGATGCCGATAAATCATCCGAATTGTTAAATGACGTAATCTGTACATGGTAGACACCAAAATTATTTCAAATGCTGTTCAGATCAAAACATACAAATGCACACACATGCTCATACATGCTTATAAACACAAATGCTTGCAAACACACTTACATGTTCACGCACACACATACGCTCATGCACCCATATAAACGCACACACACGCTCCTTCACACATATAAACACACACACACGCTCATGCACACATTTGCAAGCCAGGTCCACTCTGGTCTACGCCACAGTGAATCTATACACAGGGTCTCCACGTGATCAGATAGGACTCAAAACCACGTGTGTCGTTTTAAAGGACCATTAAGTGCCTACAGAGAAAGGATTACTTTATTTCCTACCTGAATATTCCTTCTTTCACATACCATTATCAAAAATGGCTTTTTTGACAAGAAGATACTAACTCACTTTTTTCAACATATTAACTATGCCTTTTAGTTTATTTACTCTCATATTTATCAAACACATCCTACCCTTCCTTGTAACATGGGCTTTTTTCTCTTTACATTAAACTATCTAATATTTAGTGAGAGTATGTGCTTCCCTCAACTCCAAGAGGCCACTCAGGTTTACCTTTTCTCTTTGAGTTTTTAGCAAATATATTTAATTTTCTTATTAGTGTACAAATGGGATTCCAGTTACAGTATTAGGTGGCCAATGAAAACAATGTGATTGTCTAGGTTTCATTAGTATTACTAAAATATCATTTAAATTTTTAAAAAGATAGGAATTTTAAATGCTGATCATCTCATGTAACACAATCAAATTCTAGTTCTGAGTCCACAGTTAAACAATGGTTACAGACTGATAAGTCCTGTCACCCGCTCACTTTATGGTCCTGTGAACGAACTGCCACATCTCTCATTTCACAGTCAACTATACTGAAAACAACAATTCCCCAGAACAGTCTAGGACCAAGTTTCAGAACTGGGCGGTATCCACCTCCACGACCTAACAGAAGGCCATATTCACACTTTTCTCCTAACGCTTCATGAATAAACATCCCTTATTCAAATAAGTTACCTATTAACTAACTCCAGTAATTTTGATTCAACTTTGAATGGCAAATAGAGTCATTCTGGCAAGACTGCAGAGTTTGCAATTCAAATTACAGAAATTTTAATAATGGGGGAGAATAAAAATTAGTGGAATGATTCCTAAGGCACCAGAATTCCAATACTTTTATTGCACCAGTAGGAAGCTCACATAAATACTTCTCAATGTAAAAGCCGGGGGGAGGTATCTGGATGGGTATCCTCACACATAATTCACCTGCTATCTTATCGGAGCATTCTTTCCTGGGACTCCATAGGAACCTTCCAGATGCCAGAGTTCCCCAACCCCAGACATTAAGAGGCAATGTTGCTACTTCTCAATAAATAACAGTGAAACAGTCACTGGATTAAATGATTTCCTTACATTATCACCATAAACAATAATTATTTGGCTGCTGCCCTTTGCGAGCTTGCACGTGCTTATGAATAAATCAAGCCTCACTGATTTACCAAGCCAAAACGTTTTACGTTTTGCTCCCCTAATGAGAGCTATCACCCTCCACTGCACTTCATGAGGCTTTAATGTACTATGTTTCCTAATACTTTTAATATGAAAGATTAGTACCGATTAGCTCTGGAGCAGGGACACTGCTCGTGGAATGGTCAATTGGTCACTAAACCCAGGTCTCCCTGAACGTGTCTTTATTAAGGGAATTCTCTTAACAAAGTACAATAGAGCTGCTGCCATGCTGTTTCCTTCCCCCTAACTTTAACGGAGTAATGACGGCCAGCACTGATTCAAAGATTAATTTCACTTAAAAGAGCAAGGCAGGAAAATACAGGACTGCAAAGGATGCTACGTGCTTGGTAAAATATCATCTAAAATTTTTTAAAATGACTCTCAGGGCAGTGACTTCAGAAGACATAAGATTACTTGGAGAATCCAAAAATGACCAGAAAGATCTAAGTGTGACCGGAAAAGGCAGTCCTCTCCCTTCTCCCATTAATGAACAAAATCACCCAAAACTCCCATCCCCTTGCTTGGCCCAACGATATTTTGAAACTGACATCCACATACTGATCCATCTCTCAGGGACTGAGTACTCCCAGGTCTCTGGCTTCCATCGAGGAACCAGAGTCTACAATTCTGTATTGGGTGAAATTCTATCCATGGCAGGTGACAAAGGACCCAAATGCTCATCATAATTTCCCAACCTAGTTTGCCTCCCAATCCACTGAAACTTCACCATCCCAGAAAGTCACACAGAAACTTGACTTCGGTGCTTTGCACAGACTCCTGGGCTAGATTTCCATCAATCCTAATCCCAAAACAAACTCCATTCCTCATGCACACAATAGGAAAACTAGCACCCTCCTCCTTCCTTCTTTCCTTTCCAAAGATCACAAACCAAAGCAGGTGAGACTGGAAAGCTCTTTAGAGATTATACACTATCACCTCCTCATTTCAAAGATGAGGAAATGGAGAGCGAGAGGTACCTACATTAATGGCAGAGGCAAGGAAAGAAACCTGACCTTCTGGCTCCAAACGCCATGTTCCTGCTTCATACTACCCCGATTCCTGGGATCAGTAAGAAAATCTATCACCACGGAGCCTCCCAAACAAATACATGAGGTGTCATGGACCGCTTTCACCCGTGTTAATATTCTGGGACACCTTTCAAGTTTAACCACGACGAAGATCGACCAGGTACAGCTGCGGGATTTACAGTGTAATGAGCTCTGTAAGACAGAAAACCACACCAACAAGAATCCTTGTGCAAGAACAGATTCTACGATTGCCTCTGGAACAAGCTGCCACCTCTGGCTACAAAGCAATAATTATCCTGCACTACAGCAATCAATAAAACCTCTTGCCCCATGAACCTGCTACTTCCTGACTTTGTTCTCTGTACTCGAGATTTCCAAGCTGTATCGATCACCTACTAAATTTTTTTAAAGTTCTTTAAAAGGAGCAATAAAGAAATTCTCCAATTAGCATCACTTGGGATGGTCTGAACAGACTTCAAATCTTTCATTCACATTAATGGTTTCTCTTTTCATGGGATTTCCCCATTTTTCATTTTCAATTTGTCATTTTAAGTGTGTCTGTGTCTTGCCTAAGAGCACAGAGTCAGGAGGATACAAATTTGATAGTGTTTCTGAAACTGTGGCAGCTGCCACATTTTTCACCCAGGCAAGGAAGAAGAATTGATTCATCAACTCTGCCCTCTTTTCTCAAGCAACAGCATGGATTTTTTTTTTACCAAATGAACCCATTAGCTCTTAGAGTGTTAAAATTCTGTACCCTGGAACTTCTCACTAAAATGATCCACTAGAGGCTCTATTATTAAGTAAAACCCTCTTACATCTTCTGCACGGGTGTTTTAAGAAGTGTCAAAATTTAAGAGTAAGTCATGAGATAAGCAAGGACAGCAAAAAGGCAAGATTTCACACAGGAGAAGGGCCTGCCTCTCGGTCCCCCTCTATGCCCCCCACTCTAGGTGTCCCCAGGTATGTATCTGCCCCTGGGATCAACTCATGCCTGGACCCTCCTGGGAGTGTGTGGGCATATCTACATGGCTTTAAATGACGTGGGAAAGTGTGTAGTTCTCTAAAACTGATATTTTCCCAATATTCCATCAGTACAATTCATCCATCAAGACTGACTTATTTTGAGATACAAACTACTGTGTACAAAATAGGCAAGCAGAGAGGATATACTGTACAACACAGGGAAACAGAGCCATTGTTTTGAAATAACTTTAAATGGAGTATACTCTATAAAAATACTGAATCATTATGCTGTACACCTGAAACTAATATAATATTGTAAACCAACTATACTTCAATTTTTAAAAAATTTTAAAGGAATCATAATAACTATATAGTTCACAAGAAGCTGGAAAATGAAAAAAAGACTGATTTTTTTCATGACAGATCGGAAATCACAGGGATATTAAATAATCTTATGGTCTCACCTCAGTGGCTGTTTTAATTCAAAGCCAGATGGAATATTATTCAGCAGTTAAAAAGAAGGAAATCGTGTCATAGGCTACCACATGGATGAACCTAGAAGACATTATGCTAAGTGAAATAAGCCAGTCACAGAAGGACAAACATTGCCCGATTCCACTTTTCTGAGACATCGAAAGCAATCAAGCTCCCATAAGCAGAGAGGAGAACGGTGGTTGCCAGGGGCTGGGGTCAGGGTGGGAAATGGGTGTTGCTGTTCTGCGTGTATAAAGTTTCATGCAAGATGAAAAGGTTTCTAGAGATCTGACCACAATCAGAGTTAACAATAATGTACTGGACACTTCAAATGTGTAAAGAGGATAAAAAATAAATAAATACAAAGTAGACATGGAAGCACCCTAAGTGTCCGTCGACAGAGGAATGGATAAAGAAGATGTGGTACATATATACAATGGAATATTACTCAGCCATAAAAAAGAATGAAATAATGCCCTTTGCAGCAACATAGATGGACCTAGAGATGATCATACCAAGTGAAGTAAGTCAGACAGAGAAAGACAAATATCATATGATATCACTTATATGTGGAATCTTAAAAAAATGATACAAATGAACTTATTTACAAAACAGGACTCGCAGACATAGAAAATACACTTATGGTTACCAAAGGGGAAGGTGAGGGAGGGATAAATTAGTTTGGGATTAATATACACACTATTATATATAAAATAAACAACAAGGACCTACTGTATAGCACAGGGAACTACACTCAATATTCTATAATAACCTATAAGGAAAAATAATCTGAAAACGAATATATATATATACATATATATATATATATACACACACATACACATACACACACACACACACACACATATATGTATAACTGAATCACTGTGCCGTATCACCTGAAACTAACACAATATTGCAAATCAACTATAGTTCAATAAAATTAAAAGAATACAAATAAAGAAATTTTTAAAAATTGAAGTGCCAGGACACAATGCCAGCTGGGCCTAGAGTGAAGGGAAACAGGCAGTACCAGAAGCAGGACAGTGCACAACCTCACCCACCACTCAAACCAGGTCGGAAGTAACAAACAAAGCCTGATATTAACACCCATTCTCCCGTGCTCACCTGAAAAGTCCTCCATGAGGGAGGGAAGACGTAAGGATGCAACTAATCTGGACCCAAATGCTAGGAGAAAGGGACAGGTGCTGCTTGCCAGGTGCCGGCACTGATTCCTTTCCTGAAGGCACCCCAGACCCCTGGGCCAGCAACATTTTAATGTCTCCACTAGATCACAGCATCGGTCAATGACTGTGTACTGAGATCACACCTGGCACAGGTAATGTGAGCTATGGCTGGGCTCGCACAGGGGTGAACTCTCAGCGCTGATCTTCCTGTTCGGGGGGGCAAAAGTTCTCTATTCGAAGAACCACACAACTGAAAGGACAGGTACACCCAGACGCCCATTAGTTGACAAATGGATAAACAAAACGTGGTCTCCCTGCAATGGAATATTATTCAGCCATGAAAAGGAATGAAGCCTTGATACTTGCTACAACATGGTTGAGCTAAGGAAAAGCAGTCATTTCCTAACAGCTACATATTATACAATTCCACATATGTGAAATGTCCAGAATAAGCAGGTTTACAGAAACAGAAAGTGTGGATCTGTGACTGCCCGGGCCGGGGTGGGGGGAATGGAGAGTGACTGGTAAAGGGTACAGGGTTTCTTTATGGGGGGATGAACACACTCTGGAATCAGACATCGATAATGGTTGCACAACTTTGTGACTACAAAAATCACTGAACTGTATACACTTTAAAGGGATGAACTTTATAGTATGTGAATTATATCTCATTAAAAAAAAAAAGCTTTGTGGGGGGAGACACAGGTGCAAACGTCATCAGCGTTAAAGGCTCACGAGGCCTTGGGAGCAAAGACAGGGTCTGACCTCGGTTCCCTGAGGAAGGGTTAGATCAGCTGACGGGCAGAGGAGGAAAGGAGAGGGAGAGGTTCCAGGCAAAGGGGAGGGCAGGTGAAAAGACCTAGTGCAAGAAGGAAAGAAAGGGGACTTCCCTGGTGGCACAGTGGTTAAGAATCCGCCTGCCAATGCAGGGGACACATGTTCGAGCCCTCGTCTGGAAAGATCTCACATGCCACGGAGCAACTAAGCCCGTGCGCCACAACTACTGAGCCTGCGCTCTACAGCCCGCGAGCCACAACTACTGAGCCCCGTGCCACAACTACTGAGCCCCCGTGCCACAACTACGGAAGCCTGTGCGCCTAGAGCCCGTGCTCCGCAACAAGAGAAGCCACTGCAATGAGAAGCCCGCGCACCACAACGAAGAGTAGCTCCTGCTCCCCGCAACTAGAGAAAGCCTGCGCTCAGCAACAAAGACCCAACGCAGCCAAAAATAAATAAAATAAAATAAATAAATTTTTAAAAATAATAAGTAAAGAAAGAAGGGCCTTCTCTCTTCTTTCTGAGACAATAAAGGGCCAACACATTCGCTAAGACCAAGGCAACGGATTCACTCCTTACACACGTCACGTAAATGCAACTCAAACTCCGTGCATTTGTTATGACCCTTCTCTACGTAACTTTACAAATGCTCCAGAAGGGAAAAGCAATTGTGAATAGGATGGACGCAAGGAACCTCGGGGTCAGCTCTAATACTTTACGCGTTGCTTCGAAATAAAAATATCAAGTCAAAATTAAGATAGGCAGGCAGGTCCTAAGGAGACATTACACCTGCTTGAGAATTAGCATCAGGAGTTTTCAAGTGCAAAGAGGACAGGGTGTTGAGATTCAGCTTTTTGGTAAGGCAGTTTCTCTCACGTACAGGATCGGATGAGTTCCTGATCATCCTAAGAGGCAGCCCATTCTTTTACAGCAGGATTTCTCCAAGTCAGCACTACTGGCAGTTTGAGCCCAATCATGTCACCGTCTGGGGGGGTTGCTGTGCATTGTAGGACGTGTAGCAACATCCCTGGCCCCTCCCACCAGACGCCAGCAGCACCCCCCTCCTCCCCTCTCACAACTAAAAATGCTTGCAGACATCACTGGATGTCTCTGGGGGGTAAAATCGCCCCAGTAGAGAACCACCATTTTCCAGCAACTAAGTGGATCTAATCTAGACAAGCTTTGGCAATCTCTTTGAGAGTAATGTCATTTCTCCTCAGCTGTTTGGTTTTCTACATATTTCTCACCTTGACAGTCTCCCCACAACAAGACAGATTAAAACGTATTAGAGAAACCTGTTTCTGATGCACTATAGCACTATTCAAAACATCAAGTCTCTAAAGCAAAAGAAAAGCAAGATAATCCATCAGCAAAGGGAGAACAAGGCCTCCATCACGGGCATCCCTTCAGTCTTCCTTTCCTACCTCCAGAAACCCACCCGAGGATTAAGCTCAAAGGCATAAAGGCCATGGTGGGCTCAACCGTCGGGCTCAGCTCCAACATCTGAAAATGCACCCCGTCCCCCCCTCACTCCAGCACCCTCAGGCTAATGCAACTCAAGGAGAGACCCTGAAAGTGCTGGACCTTCCTAGGATATCAGTTATTGAATCTCTATAAGGTTTTCTCTACAAGCATTATAAGTGATGCCCAAGAGCTGGGCCAGCCCGTGCTCACCATCCGGGGGCATCAGGGTCTTATTGTTCTGCGTGCACCACCCTACGGGGTGCAGATCCGCGATCACCACGTCGCACCAGAAGTCGGCCCGGCGGTCCTCCCCGTAACCACAGTAGCGCAGAAGCAGCAGCTGCCCACAGGTGGTGATGACCGTGGCCACCCAGTACGTGTCCGGGTTCTTCTTGTTGGCTACCTCCAATTTCATCCCCGGCTGGAAGTTGCTCTGAATGCTGATCTCAACCTTAAGGAACACAGAAAATCCGTCATTACACTAGACACGTCCATCCAGAAGATTATGTGAATGACTGAAAACACAGCACTTAATCTTTCTGTTGCCTTAGATCAGCACCATCTAAGAGAAATGTAATGTAAGCCACTGGTGTGACGTTAAATTTTCTAGTGGCCACTTTAAAAAAAAAGAGATAAAACAGATGAAATTAATTTTAGTACTGTATTTTATTTAACCCAACAGATCCCAAACAGCACCATTTCAAAAGGGAACCAATATAAAAATACAGTAGTGAGAAATTTTACGTTTTTTTTTTTTTTAAAGATTTATTTTATTGATTGATTGATTGCTATGTTGGGTCTTCGTTTCTGTGCTAGGGCTTTCTCTAGTTACGGCAAGCGGGGGCCACTCTTCATCGCGGTGCGCAGGCCTCTCACTATCGCGGCCTCTCTTGTTGAGGAGCACAGGCTCCAGATGCGCAGGCTCAGTAGTCGTGGCTCACGGGTCTAGTTGCTCCGTGGCATGTGGGATCTTCCCAGACCAGGGCTCGAACCCGTGTCCCCTGCATTAGCAGGCAGATTCTCAACCACTGCGCCACCAGGGAAGCCCAAATTTTATGTTTTAATTTTCCAATGAAGCCTCTGAAATCTGGTGTGTATTCTACACTTACAGCACATCTTGTTACCAAACAGAACTTGGGTCCGCTAGTCAGAGGTGCAGCAAAGCCAGTCTACTGACCGGGCTGTGGTGAAGGAAAGTGCAGAGTTTACTGCAGGGCACCAAGCAAGAGAACGGGCAGCTCATGTTCAAAAGACCCAAACTCCCCAATGGCTTTCAGGGAAGGGTTTCTAAAGGCAAGGTGAGGGGTGTGGGTCACAGGGTGTGTCACCAGCTCGCGAATAATTCTCTGGTTGGTGGTGAGGTAACAGGGCGATGTTTTGAGAATCTCAATCATCAACCTTCTGGTTCCAACCAGTCTGGGGTCTACCTGCTGGTGGTCAGCATGCAGTTAACTTCTTCTACCTGGTGGGGTTTCAGTATCTGCAAATCAACTCAAGGATACGGCTCAGGATATTATCTAAGCCCCTGAGGAGGAACTAAGGGCCCCTGAATTTGTGTTATGGCTAAACTATTATTATTTTGTCTTGCTTGACTGCTTTCCTTAGTTTCTGCATTTTCTTCTCTGATTAAATTTGCTCCTTGCAACTCAGAGAAAGCCTTAAGAGGCTAAAGTTTTGGAGGTGGGGACACAGCGGGGTCTGTTCTCAGGAAGGCCCTGCAGGGTCCTACTTGGTTTCAATCTCAATTTGGATGACACACTTTCCAAGTGCTGGATGGCTAGTGGCTACTGCGTGAACAGTGCAGCCTCAGAAAATGGATTTTCTTTTTTTTTTAATGAAGGGTTATCATCTATTAATATTCATCAGCCCTCCTTGCAAAAGAAAGCTTTCCATCCTGGTGAGTTATAATATTCTAAGGCCAGCACATCGGATGTCCCTGAGTAGCTGCTGCTTAAAAAATGATGGAATTATGAACTGTTCGCCCATGGGTCCTGGGCTATTCTTCCTTTAAGCCTGGCAGACAGGCCTGGGGACATTCTGCATGCACAGTACAGGGCACTATACTGTGCCTGAAAGTGGGGCAGGAGAATGGATTGGATGAAAGAGAACAGGACTGACTCCGTATGCAGAGATATTGAGGACTTCCGGTACAGAAAAGGAAGGAAAAAGCTGTTGATCTATATCTCATTCCTAAAGCGCCTGGAGAAATCTAACCAAGTCATCCTGGCATCGTAAAAGGCAGATGTTACAATGGCTTTTGCAAAACGGAATCCACACTGTATGCTGGGTGAGTTTTAGTTTTATTATGTTTTAATATTTCACTCTTGGTTTCACTAAATGGCCACAATCCCATTCATAATAAACCAGCAATTATCACAGTATAAGTGTCAGTATAAAAAGAGAATCGGAATACGATCCACCCTTAACGAGGTCATGCAAATTTAATAAGGTCTTAAATTCCTTTTCAAAGGAACACTTCACTTCCAAAAAGAATAAAATGTCGCCTTAAAATAAAGTGGCTTCTTAATTCAAGAAAAGAGCCAGAAGGAAGACCAGGTTGAGAAAGTCCCCCAATTTGCTTATGATACTGAAGCTAAATCTTTGCCTTGGAAAGGCCCAGTGGGGGGAAAAAATGTTTCTCAGTATTAAATTTTCATTTCCAATAAAGCAATAGTAATACCTAAGAACTTAGGTCCTGGAAACTCAACCTTTTTCTCGCTAATGATATATTACCAAAATCTCATATCTAAGCAAACATCTGGTAAAAACTTAATTTTTTTACTTCCTGGGACTTGCCCTCTGCTTGGCATGCTATTTGCATTGTTCAAAAAACAGTATAGATGAGGGTGATTTTTTTTTGGTTAGATCCAAACATTTCCTGAATATTTATGGTCTTTCCTGTAATTTGACTCATCTGTCCACAAATGGCTCTAACGCTTTTAGGTGCCTTTTCAAAAGAAAAATATCAATTCAAACTTAAAATATACAGCCATTACATCTCCTAAGAAGACATTACTCATTGACACCTACTTGCCTAGTTTGCTGGCTTTTTATTTCTTCACATCAACCTTACCTGTCTTGGGCTGTGCGCCCCAGACAGCAGAGAACACATCATTCTAATCTGGCTTTTTGAGGCACAGAATGAGGTTAAGACCACACACCATTTCGCATGCTGAGCACCACCCCGGGGCCCAGCCCTGGATTAAAGCAACGCCCACCTTCCCTGCAGCCCTCTGTGAAAATCAAACTCACTTCCACATCTCCTTCGCATTTCTAAGAAATCTTGGCCAAATTTCTCTTTTCTTCTCATTCCCTTTCTTCCAATAAGTTTGGTATCTTCCTGAAGACCCCCTTCCCACCCCCGCAAACAGGTCAGAGGAGAAAGGAGGTCACCTACATGTTTGAACGATGTGTGAGGAGCCGCACTGGTCCCCGTCTCCTCCAAATACTCTCCCCAGTTAAAGCCGGTTTCCTCCAAGCTTGAGCCTTCTTCTGTCGAAAGACAAAAAAAAAAAAAAAAAAAAGAAGCAGCATATCAATACTAGTGTGAAGAATGGAAAGGCACTGGCCTTCCATGTAAACCAGAAAATCCTTCATGCAAGAGAGAAACAAATTCAATGTGTAGGAGAATACTGTTGAATTCTTTGCAAAGCTTCTGTTTGCTGATTTTAGAGACAGGTAACTCAAGAAAGACATGGAACCAACCTAAGTGTCTATCAACAGAGGAATGGATAAAGAAGATGTGGTCTATATACACAGTGGCATATTACTCAGCCATAAAAAATAATTAAATCATGCCATTTGCAGCAACATGGATGGACCTAGAGATTATCATATTAAGTGAAGTAAGTCAGAAAAATACAAATATCATATGATATCATTTACATGTGGAATATAAAAAATAGTACAAATGAACTTGTTTACAAAACAGAAAGATTCACAGACATAGAAAATAAACTTATGGTTACCAAAGGTGGGGGGAATAAATTAGGAGTATGGGATTAACAGAAACATACCACTGTACATAAAACAGATAAACAAGCATTTACTGTATAGCACAGGGAACTATATTCAATATCTTGTAAAAAACTATAATGGAAAAGAATCAAAAAAAAGAATATATATACATATATGTATAAAGAAATCACTTTGCTGTACACCTGAAACTAACACAATACTGTAAATCAACTATACTTCACGTAAAAGAAAGAAGGTAAGAAAAGAAAAGAAAGGGAAAAGGGAGGGAGGGAAGGGAACAAGGAAAGGAAAGAAAGGGAAAAGGAAGGAAGGGGAGGGGAGGGGAGAGGAGAGGAGAGGAGAGGAGAGGAGAGGAGAGGAGAGGAGAGGAGAGGAGAGGAGAGGAGAGGAGAGGAGAGGAGAGGAGAGAGGAGAGGAAATCAAGGAAAACCCTGAAGAAATTCTGCTTGCACTACCATGACAGAATCAAGGGTAAGATTAAGGGCTCGTCAGTAAATGAAATGAGATTTGCTTCAAGGCGTAGTTGCTGCATGTTAGCCTGTTTGAGATTATCCACTGGAGACACTCCAGTGTTTGGGGAGGTTGGAGGACAAGGTGAAGGAAACCACTGGGCACCAAGTAAGCACCTTGATGTATATAGAGTACAACAGCTGGAGATTATAAAGTAATATCATAGATCTTTGGGGCTCAGAAAGCATTGACTCCAAAGTCATTTAAAGGAAAAAAACTGAGACCCAGAAGGACTGCTCAGGTGTGTGAGGCGCCCGGCCAGTTAGCCACAGGAACTGAGCAGCTCTCAGACTGACCCCACGCCCACCCCCTCCAGGGACCCTCTCCTGCCTTCTCCTGAGACAGAGCTCTCAGGGCAAGGCACCCAGGTGGAAACCTACAGGACACGCATTTCTCCAAGGACAAGGAACAAGGAGAAATGCAATCAAATGTACGATGTGGCTCTTAAAACCATCACTGTTTTGGAGGAAATCAAGCAATTCCCAAAACATTTCAGACTGTACAGTAAGATACAGTCGGTATAGTTGAAAAGCACCAAATAACTCACTTTAAAATATAGATAACATAAATGTGATGTCATAGTTTCCATTGGAAAAAACTGATGAGCCGTAAACATTATTTTAACCTATTTTCAAGGCTGTTATAAGGAAGGAACACGCAGTAGTGTAAGGGTTGTCCAAACATGCAGGCCATTTAGTGCTTCAAAAGTTAAGACTCTCCTTTCTTTCCGTAACACTCAATGGATACTGACGTTCAACCTGTGTATCTTCTATTAGCAAAAGCCCATTTCAGTGGCCCAGAAGAAATACTGCAATCAATCGTGTATTAATGTAGAAGTGGTATAACCCGGCAGGTGGGCCGGGGGAATTAGTGACTGGGGGTATAAGAAAGACTTCTTGGAGGCTATCACTATTTTTTTTCTCCTAAAGATTATAAATTATAAGTGGGAAGAGTTATTTTCTTGTAATACTCTATCTAGTCTCAGGAACTGATAGAAGAGGATAATTTTTGTAACACCAGAAGATGCTAAGCCAAAAGGCAGCTACCTTAAACGTCTTCTTCTAAAGCCAAGTTGCTAAGAACTTCCACCTCCAACTTTAATAAGGTGGTTTATGATTAAATGTCCGAGAACAGAAAAAGCCACCTGAAGAGAAAACCTTTCCCCTGGAGCTCTTCCAAGATGCAGAGTCACCCTGGGGTTTAGGCCCTCCCATCAGAATCGTGCTGCCTGGAAAGAGCCAGCAGGTCCTGCAGCTACCACTTACCAAGGGCTGTGAGGCGGGTTTCCAGCTGCTAAAGGCAGGGAGGCAAACCCAAAGGGAAAGCAGTCAGGCTCTAGAAAATGCCTCAGGGGGTCACCCAACAGTTCTGCCCACAATTCTTTTCACCCCAGCTGCACTGGGCATCAATGATCAAGTCTGCTTCCTGACCCACTAGCCGGAGGCACGGACGCAGCACCGTCTCCTTGCCACGGTGGCCTGGGACGGAATCTCCGGGGTAGCTGACTTGTTGCAGTGGAAGTCTGTGCTTTCTTTACACCCTCCCGTCCAGCGTCCGCTCAAACCACGCCTCCTGCAGGCCCTGCAGCTCCAGCCCTGACAGGCACCTCCGTTTCCACCCAGAGACCACAGGCTGTCACAGCAGTGATGAGAACTGGGGGTGTCAGCCCTCCTCTAACTGCTTTACATGCAGCACCTTATTTAATCCTTGTTCCAAGAACCCTGACAGACGGGCACTCAAGGGACTTAACAGGTCGCACAACTGTCCAGCTACGAAGCAGGGGTCCAACGCAGGTGGTCTGGGGTGGAAGCTGGAACTTCTCCGAGGCACCTTCCCAGGTCAGGCAGCCCCGCTCCACCACCACCCCCTTCTCCACCTGGAGGATCCAAGGCGGACCCCGGGGCCAGCTTATCTGTCTCTGTGGTGGTGAGCGCTAATGTGTCCAGGGCCAAGTCAGGCAGCAAGAGGACCCAGGAGGTGGGGGGTGGGCGGGAGGCAGCTGCCACCCTCGGGGAGGAGGACAGAAGGGGCAGGGCTCCTGGGGCCTGTTTGCAAAGAAGGAGGCGAGAGCCGGCAGAGGATGTGGGTGTGACACTCGGCCCTGAGCCGACAGAGGCACTAGGTCCCGGAAGAGCAGTTTTTG
Source organism: Balaenoptera borealis (assembly GCF_965194805.1). Taxonomy (NCBI): domain Eukaryota; kingdom Metazoa; phylum Chordata; class Mammalia; order Artiodactyla; family Balaenopteridae; genus Balaenoptera; species Balaenoptera borealis. The sequence continues at coordinate 160,806,006 of NC_138866.1, forward strand.
GAGAATTCCGGCTGCTGAAAACGGATCGGGCTCCTCCAAATCAGAAACACTCGGGTGGAGACTGAGCCTTTAGGAGCTGCCCGCTGCACCCTGATGAACCTCAACAGGACCGCAAGAGACCTGATGATTCCACCACTTGGAGGCAGTGGTGAGGCGAAGACCAAGGCTTAAACCTCCCAATTGCAACTTTGAGACCCTTCATCAGAGCTCTTGATCCTTCCTAAAACCCTCATCTAGGCTGTTAACAAAAATTTTGTTTCCACCCAATTTTAATTCATTACAAGCTACGTTTCCGTCTCTTCTCCCAATAAAAGACGCTGTAGCAGCTTTCCTGCTCGCTCCAGCATTCACTCCCGTCAATCAAGAAAGGAAAAGGTGGAACCTCCCTGGCAGTCTGGTGGTTAAGACTCCCCACTTCCAGTGCAAGGGGCTCGGGTTCCATCCCTAGTCAGGGAGCTAAGATCCCACATGCCAATAAATAAATAAACAAATAAATAAATAAAATCCATAAAAAAAGAAAGAAAGGAAAAGGTACCACTGGGACCCACCCCCTCCCCACATGTGAGTCAGTAAGATCGTGCCCAGGAAAGCTCTGCTGCTCTCTGCCATCAAAACAAACACTTTAAAAAGCAACCAAGAGTCAGACCTAGAATGGGATTGTAAAGATTAAAACCTTTATGCCTTTAACTCTAAGTATGCTGTTTTAACAATAAAATCAAACACAAAATTGAGGGTTTTCGGAACCTGTAACATGTAACACTTCCTCCGCCACCTATGCCCTGAGCAGCTGATTCTCTAAAGACATTTCAAAGAGCAAGAGACAGACACACAGTGTTTATGAGTGGAGGTCTCATAAACCCGGAGCAAATATTTACAGCTGATTCATAAACTTCTTAAACTCGTAAACATTTTATCAAGGAAACTCTGACGGCCTCTTTTCTCTGCATCGGAACTGGTCAGAGGCATTTCCCCACGATGTCATGCAAGCAGACTGTGAAAAGCTACTAAGGAAATGTCACAGCTCAGAAGAAGGCGGGAGTGTTCTTTAGTGGTGATCCAATTCTAGAACACAGAGAGCTGTGTATGTGACTGGAATCGTTCATGTTAACTAGAAAAAGAATACTCAAAGTGGGAGTGCAAACGACTTTACAGTGAAAAATGGAATCAACACAGGACTCATTACCTTTTTTTAAGTCATCAGATCTTGGGTTGTAGAATGTAACAAGCTGAAATAAGACTAATCTTGCAGAGGAGAATGTTAAACCTGTCACCAGCACCCAGTCAAGGAATAGAGAATCAGCAGGTTCAGAATGAATGAAATCTTACAGGGCACCTTCTTGTGCGCTAGATATTTTTTTTTAAGTGGATAGAGAAAGGAAGAAGACATTCAATCTTTGTCATTTTAACTGCTGATAGTCGGTTGGTAGGATCACAAGGTTTAGAAAATGTTTCCACTGTGAGTACATTAAACAGACACAGGGTACTGATAAAACTCAGAAAGGACTAGCCAACATCAATCCTAGGTCTGAGTTCACAGCTGCAGGACTACACCTGGGGCGGGGGGTACAGGGTGGGGGGACAGACACCGGAACACAAGGTCCTCAAGGGTGTCTCGGCCACCCAGACCCCAGGGGGCCAGAGAGACTTTCCAGGAAAAACTAAACACCCCATCTCCTAGCTAGGGGAGGCAACAAGTATTCAAAAGAGACTTTAAAAAGGGGAGGAGGAGAAATATTATTGAGTCACACTGAACTAGTCCCCAGCTGGAAGAGTAAGAGATCCAGATTTTTCTACTAAGAATGTTGACTCCTTTCCTTCCCAAATAGAAGAGCCCATGGGACTCTGGTTAAATACTCCTAGTCCAAAAAAAAAAAAAAAAAGCCCACATTTCCAGTGTAATTCTTTTACTCGGTGGCTTGCCCCGTCTAAATGTGCAATGCCACTTTATCTGCAGACTTCATCAGCAAATTACATTTAGCTGGCCTGGAAAAAGAATGTCAAGGAATCTACTGATCACTGCGTCAGCATACTATTTTGCTTGCTTTTATCACCAGCAAGCAAATTGCAATTGGAGAAACCGAGCACTCCAGGAACAATCCCGGTCCCCTTCCTTCTCTGTGCCCAGTAACAGGGCCGCCCAGGCTGTCTGCCAGCGAGGCCTCGGTGCCCCCCAGGAGGAGGAGGAATTTTACACGCTGCCTATTTCACTGACAGGACGCGAGTGTCAGTCATGGACCCCAACACTCTCTGAGCCTTCCTTAGGCAAAGAGGCACAAGTGAAAAATAAAAAAGCTGCTCATATGAGTCATTTGTTTTAAGCTGAAGTTTCTAGTGCAGCAAAGTGGACCATCATGCAAGGAATCGCAGCAGCTGGGGGTGAGGGGGCGGACCTCAGCAGCACAAGATGCGCACACCCCCAGGGGAGCCACCTTAGACTCCATCCTACGGCCCCAAAACTTTGGCAGAGAAGAGCCAGAGTATAGCTGCTTCTCAGGGAGATGCAGTTGTGTGTCACATGACACATGGGGACCGGGGAGGGACGGGGGACAAGTGGAGGAGAGGACAAGAAGGAATCTGAGCTGCGCCTGGTCCCATAAAGTGTGGGGTGGTAGGGGCAGGGGAAGCGTGCTCACAGGAACCCGTATGTATGAGGGTAACTTCTCCCTGCACCGAACGGCAGGGACAGCCCAGCGTTTCGGAGCCTCGGGATGCTTGAGATGAAATCCTGGCTGGAACACAAGAGCCAAGTGACTCCTGTCATCCGATGTTTCCTCATCTATAAAACAGGGCTAATAAAAGCAGCTGTCTCACTGGGCTGCAGAAGGATGAAGGGACCCAACACGTGGGAAGTACTTAAGAGTGCCTGCCAGACAGCTGGAACTCAGGACCACAAACCTCTCCTCGCGCACCTGCCAGCCAACGTAGAAGCAGCTGCAGGCTGTCTGTGCCTTCTCTGGTTCATCCAACACATGAATCTCATCTGGAAACTTCTGGGGAAAAGAACCTTGGCACCAAGATGCCATCCAGCCCTAAGCACGTCACAGCGGGTCCCAGAACCAAATAGCCCCAAGACCGATTCCAGAACGGAAACTATTTTACTGATGAACCGGTTAAAAGGAAACTCCTAGGGAAAATAAACTACTTGAAGACTCATACTTGAGTCTGTTAACATCTCAATGTTCCAAACTAGATTTGAGTTTCTACAAGTCGGCCTCTGCTCACCACGAAGGTTTAGATCCTGCCTTAAATCTGTTTCCTCTCTAGGAAATCCGTCTTTGTGGCACCATCTAAATGCCTCCTCACCACACAAGGACATAGGGAAATTCCAAGGAGAAAGGACACGTTAGGCATATAGGAAAAAAGAAAAAAGTGAGTCAGGACCAAGATCTGAAAAATGTCAGGATCACTTAGAGGTAATTTAGAGCTACTATTTCTACTAAAGATCTTAACACCTTGGACGATGCAGGCTGCCCCACACAAGAGCAAGAACTAACCACATGCGTCGGGTAAGTTTTCCCCACTGCACACATCCCCCCGCTGCAGATGTGCCGAACCTGACGCTCATGCTTCCCCAGTCATGGAATCACCCCAAAAGAAAGTCAGTACAAATAATATTCGCGACACCATATTATCATTAATGGGTTCAGGATCTACTCATGCTTGAGTTATACCGCAGCTGCATGAAAATGAAAACTCAACACACGGTTGGCTTGGAAACAGCTTTGAAAACACACCGCTGAAAACAACGCAGTAACAGGCATCAGATGTGTGCCCAACAAAAATACAATAAAAGCTCAGTGACGCCAAAAGTGGGAAGATAACCTCACTTAGCAAATGTAATAAAGACTTCTTTAAAGTATATTTGTACTTAAATAAAAGTAGAATGATTAGGATGAACCTTCAGCTATGAGGCCATGCTCTCTCTGAAAGAGAATTTCCACATTTCCATTGGGAGACAAAGGCTCAGCTCTGCTTTTAGAAGTTTTCTCACTCCTACTTTATGTACAGAAAAACACAAGTGGGGAGAACTAAGCCAATTTTGAAACAGGTACTAACATCTTTCAACATAGGTAGGCAATTATTTCAGGGTTTTCCAGATTTTTTTGCAGATAAAAAGATAATTCCAGGTACAGATATTATTTGAGAAACATAATCTAAGAAACTCAATGATATCAAGCAATCTGTAATCCTGTCACTGCCTGGTCTCATCAAAATGCAAAGACACATCTCATAACTTTTGGATGGTGGTCAAATCGCCCAGTGAGTTAATGCTCTTTTTGTTTACATGAATTCACCACAGCAAACGTTTATGATTCAGAGAGCTCAGTTGTCCTTGTATAATTTGCTGTTACGAAAATAATGCAATCCTTTCTTTTTAAAAAATTATCTTTTTAAAATAAACTATCATGTAAGTAGTTAGTAGTTACATTTATGAATTCTTTGGTTAAACATGAAATTCAACCAAAGATTGCTTTTGCTTTGTTTGGGATTTCTTACAAGGAGAAATATTTTAGTGCAAATTCACATGACCTAAATACTTTCACATCATGTACTTTTCTGAAAGATTCCTTCCAGGTTTTCAAAAGGTCTTAGGGGGAGTTCGCTGGCAGTCCGGTGGTTAGGACTTGGCGCTTTTACTGCCGTGGTCTGGGTTCAATCCCTGGTGGGGGAACTAAGACCCCACAAGCCTCAAGGTGCAGCCAAAAAAAAAAAGAAAGGGTCTTGGGAAGGGGCATTCGATGCTTGGGCAGATCCTCTTGCCCTCTCTTACCGGGCACATAGGGGAAAATCCTATTTCCCCCACCTCCCTTGCAGTGGCAGAAACACGCAACTAGAGGCAGAGTCAAGATGGCTATTAGGAGGACGCAGAATTCGCGGCTCCTCACAACTAGGGCACCTACCAGGCACCAGTGGGGCACCACGGACACCTAAGGGGACGGGAGGAACCCCCAGTGACCAGGTAGGATGCAGGGCCTCGGGGGAGTGAAGGGGGAGGAGAAGTGGAGGCAGGACGGGACTGGCGCCCCTGAAGGGCGGCTGAGGGAGGGGAAGGGATCCCATGCCCGAAGGGGGGAACTGGGGAACCCCTGGGAGGGCAGAGGATCTAAAGGGAGCGTGGCCAGGTTTCCCCTGGCCACTTGGGCCCCCAGGAGCCTGATGAGATGCCGGGCCTGATCCTCTGCCCACTGAGGCCCCCTCCAGCCACGTGAGTCCTGAGGGAGTGGGAGGGAGGGAAGGGGGAGCAAAAGTAAAGGCTGGAAACGCGGACCGGCATCCCTGAGGGGCGGCTGGGGGAGGAGAGGAGTTCCTACACCCAGCGGGACCCATCCACGGTTAGGGGTCCAGCGGCGACAGGAGAGACCCTGGGGGAGACGGTGGGGGAGGGCCACGAGGAACGGGGCCAGTGCGTTCCCTGTCCACTTAAGAACCGGGGAGCCTGTTGAGCTCCCGGGCCTAATCCTCTGCCCTCGGAGCCTCCCTCCTGCTGCGCAGAACCCAAGCCCCGCCCCTAAACCCCCCACCCAGAGCCCCATCTCTACACTCGGAGACGCCCTCCAATGTGCGGGGTCTAAACCCCATCCACACACCCTCGCCCAGGACCCTACCTCCAAACTCCGGCACCCCACACTCCAGAGGCCCTCGTTTCCACATGCTGCCTCTCTCCTTCCGCAAAGGTCCTAAGCAGAGGCGCGGCCTCCAAGTCGCCCTGCTTAGGCCCCGCCCCCAGGGCCTTTTCCAGCTCCGCGGGTCCTGAGCCAAGGCCCCGCCCCACGCTCCAACGCCCCCCCCCCCACACGCATAGGTGCGGCCCCACCCTAAACCCCACCCCTGCCTAAGTTCCACCCCTGCCTAAACTCCACCCCCATAGCCAAGGCTTTTTTTCTTTTCTTTTTTCCTCTTTTAGATTCGGGTTCTGTTTTACCTTGTTGATTCATTGTTGTTGATTCTTTTATATTTTTATTTTTCCTAATAAATCTCTTATTTTTCTAATTTTATTTTATTCTTTATACTTTGTTATTGTTCTCTCCTTTTAGCTTGTTTCCCCCCACCCCTCCTTTTTTTATTCTTTGTTCTGTTATGGTTTTATTTTACACCTTGCTGCAGTTGTTTCAATTATAGTTTTATTTTTCCTAATATATTTTTTATCTTTCTAATTTTATTTTCTTTTTTATTCTTTGATATTGTACTGCTCCTTTTTTTCTTTCTTTCTTCCTTTGCTTTTTTTTTTTTTTCTTTTAACAACTCCATGAAGCTTGCAGGATCTTGATTCCCAGGCCAGAGGTCAGGCCCAAGCTCCTGTAGTGGGAGCTCCGAGTCCAAACCGCTGGACTAACAGAGAACCTCAGAACCCAAGGAATATCAATCAGATTGAGGCCTCCCGGAGGTTCTCATCTCAGCACCAAGACCCAGCTCTATCCAACTGACTGCAGACTCCAGTGCTGGATGTCTCAGGCCAAACAACCAGTAAGACAGGAATACAGCACCACTCATCAAAAAGAGAAAAAAAAAATGAAATGACAAAAAAATATATTACAAACAAAAGAGGAAGGTAAAAACCTACAAGACCAAATAAACGAAGATGAAATAGGCACCCCAGCTGAAAAAGAATTCAGAGTAATGATAGTAAAGATGATCCAAAATCTCGGAAACAGAATGAAGAAAATACAAGAAACATTTAACAAGGATCTAGAAGAACTAAAGAGCAAACAAACAGTGATGAACAACACAATTACTGAAATTAGATACTCTAGAAGGAATTGAAAACAGAATAACTGAGGCAGACCAACAGATAAATGAGCTGGAAGATAAAGTGGTGGAAATAGCTGCCAGGGAGCAGAACAAAGAAAAAAGAATGAAAAGAATTGAGGACAGTCTCAGAGATCTCTGGGACAACATTAAACACACCAATATTCAAATTATAGCAGTCCCAGAAGAAGAAGAGAAAAAGAAAGGGTCTGAGAAAATATTTGAAGAGATTATAGTTGAAAACTTCCCTACTATGGGAAAGGAAATACTCAGTCAAGTCCAAGAAGCACAGAGAGGACCATACAGCATAAACCAAAAGAGAACCAGGCCGAGACACATATTAATCAAACTATCAAAAATTAAATACAAAGAAAAAATATTAAAGGCAGCAAGGGAAAAGCAATAAATAACATACAAGGGTCTCCCCATAAGGTTAACAGCTGATTTTTCAGCAGAAACACTGCAAGCTGGAAGGGAGTGGCAGAACATATTTAAAGTGATGAAAGGGAAAAACCTAAAACCAAGATTACTCTACCCAGCAAGGATTTCATTCAGATTTTATGGAGAAATTATAACCTTTACAGATAAGAAAAAGTTAAGAGAATTCAGCACAACCAAATCAGCTTTACAACAAATGCTAAAGGAACTTCTCTAGGCAGGAAACACAAGAGAAGCAAAACACCTGCAATAACAAACCCAAAACAATTAAGAAAATGGTAATAGGAACATACATATCGATAATTACCTTATGTGTAAATGGATTAAATGCTCCAACCAAAAGACACAGACTGGCTGAATGGATACAAAAACAAGATCCATATGTATGCTGCCTACAAGAGACCCACTTCAGACCTAGGGACACATACAGACTGAAAGTGAGGTGATGGAAAAAGATATTCCATGCAAATGGAAATCAAAAGAAAGCTGGAGTAGCAATTCTCATATCAGACGAAATAGACTTTAAAATAAGACTATTATAAGAGACAAAGAAGGACACTAAATAATTACAGGCCAATATCACTGATGAACATACATGCAAAAATCCTCAACAAACTACTAGCAAACGTAATCCAACAGCACATTAAAAGGATCATACAGCATAATCAAGTGTGGTTTATCCCAGGAATGCAAGGATTCTTCAATATATGCAAATCAATCAACGTGATACACCATATTAACAAATTGAAGGAGAAAAATCATATGATCATCTCAATAGATGCAGAGAAAGCTTTCAACAAAATTCAACACCATTTAATGATAAAAACTCTCCAGAAAGTAGGCATAGAGGGAACTTACCTCAACATAATAAAGGCCATATATGACAAACCCACAGCCCACGTTGTTCTCAATGGTGAAAAACTGAAACCATTTCCACTAAGATCAGGAACAAGACAAGGTTGCCCACTCTCACCACTATTATTCAACATAGTTTTGGAAGTTTTAGCCACAGCAATCAGAGAAGAAGAAGAAATAAAAGGAGTACAAATTGGAAAAGAAGAAGTAAAGCTGTCACTGTTTGCAGATGGCATGATACTATACATAGAGAATCCTAAAGATGCTACCAGAAAACTACTAGAGCTAATCAATGAATTTGGTAAAGTAGCAGGATATAAAATTAATGCACAGAAATCTCTTGCATTCCTATACACTAATGATGAAAAATCTGGAAGAGAAATTAAGGAAACACTCCCACTTACCACTGCAACAAAAACAATAAAATACCTAGGAATAAACCTACCTAAGGAGAAAAAAGACCTGTATGAAAAAACTATAAGACACTAATGAAAGAAATTAAAGATGAGACAAACAGATGGAGAGATATACCATGTCCTTGGATTGGAAGAATCAACATTGTGAAAATGACTATATTACCCAAAGCAATCTACAGATTCAATGCAATCCCTATGAAACTACCGATGGCATTTTTCACAGAACTAGAACAAAAAATTTCACAATTTGTATGGAAACAAAAAAGACCCCGAATAGCCAAAGCAATCTTGAGAAAGAAAAACGGAGCTGGAGGAAACAGGCTCCCAGACTTCAGACTATGCTACAAAGCTACAGTAATCAAGACAGTATGGTACTGGCACAAAAACAGAAACATAGATCAATGGAACAGGATAGAAAACCCAGAGATAAACCCACGTACATTTGGTCACCTTATCTTTGATAAAGGAGGCAAGAGTATACAATGGAGAAAAGACAGTCTCTTCAATAAGTGGTGCTGGGACAACTGGACAGCTACATGTAAAAGAATGAAATTAGAGCACTTCCTAACACCATACACAAAAATAAACTCAAAATGGATTACAGATCTAAATGTAAGGCTAGACACTATAAAACTCTTAGAAGAAAACATAGGCAGAACACTCTATGACATAAATCACAGCAAGATCCTTTTTGACCCACCTCTTAGACAAATGGAAATAAAAACAAAAATAAACAAATGGGACCTAAAGAAACTTAAAAGCTTTTGCACAGCAAAGGAAACCATAAACAAGACGAAAAGACAACCCTCAAAATAGGAGAAAATATTTGCAAATGAAGCAACTGACAAAGGATTAATCTCCAAAATATACAAGCAGAGCTCATGCAGCTCAATATCAAAAAAACAAACAACCCATCCAAAAATGGGCAGAAGACCTAAACAGACATTTCTCCAAAGAAGATATACAGATTGCCAACAAACTCATGAAAAGATGCTCAACATCACTAATCATTAGAGAAATGCAAATCAAAACTACAGTGAGGTATCACCTCACACTGGTCAGAATGGCCAACATCAAAAAAATCTATAAACAACAAATGCTGGAGAGGGTGTGGAGAAAAGGGAACCCTCTCGCACTGTTGGTGGGAATGTAAATTGATACAGCCACTATGGAGAACAGTATGGAGGTTCCTTAAAAAACGAAAAATACAACTACCATACGACCCAGCAATCCCACTACTGGGCATATACCCTGAGAAAACCATAATTCAAAAAGAGTCATGTACCACAATGTTCATTGCAGCTCTATTTACAATAGCCAGGACATGGAAGCAACCTAAGTGTCCATCGACAGATGAATGGATAAAGAAGATGTGGCACATATATACAATGGAATATTACTCAGCCATAAAAAGAAATGAAATTGAGTTATTTGTAGTGAGGTGGATGGACCTAGAGTCTGTCCTATAGAGTGAAGTAAGTCAGAAAGAGAAAAACAAATACCATATGCTAACACATATATATGGAATCTAAAAAAAAAAATGGTCCTGATGAACCTAGGGGCAGGACGGGAATAAAGACACAGATGTAGAGAATGTACTTGAGGACATGGGGAGGGGGAAGGGTAAGCTGGCACGAAGTAAGAGAGTAACATTGACATATATACAGTATCAAATGTAAAATAGATAGCTAGTGGGAAGCAACGGCACAGCACAGGGAGATCAGCTCGGTGCTTTGCGACCACCGAGACGGGTGGGATAAGGAGAGTGGGAGGGAGACACAAGAGGGAGGGGATATGGGGATATACGTATGCATATAGCTGATTTACTTTGTTATACAGCAGAAAATAACACAACACTGTAAAACAATTATACACCAATAAAAATGTTAAAAAAAAAAAAAAGAAGAAGCACGCAACTGATTCTGCTCAAGAGGTTCTGAGCAAAAGCCTCTTCTGTGCTAGAGTATTTAATTGCTGATTCAAGACCCTGCAGCCCTGCTCATCCCCTACAGGGACAAACCTTGAAGCACCATGTTGAGATGGGACAGAGCATCCACTGACCGTGCTCCAACAGTGTGAACCATTTATAAACATTTACTGCATTAAGCCATGGAGTTGTTTTTTTTTATTGGAGTATAGTTGATTTACAATGTTGTGTTAGTTTCTGCTGTACAGCAAAGTGACTCAGTTATACATATATATATTCTTTTTCAGATTCTTTTCCATTATGGTTTATTACAGGATACTGAATACAATTCCCTGTGCTACACAGTAGGTCCTTGTTGTTTATCTGTTTTATATATAGTAGTGTGTATCTGTTAATCCCAAACTCCTAATTTATCCCTCCCCCTCTTTCCCCTTTGGTAACCATAAGTTTGTTTTCTGTGTCTTTGAGTGTTTCTATTTTGTAAATAACTTCATTTGTACTATTTTTAATGCTACATACAAGTGATATCATATGATATTTGTTTTTCTCTGACTTACTTTACTTAGTATGATAATCTTCAGGTCCACCCATGTTGCTGCAAATGGCATTATTTCATTCTTTTTTATGGCTGAGTAATATTCCACTATATATATATATGTACCACATCTCCTTTACCCATTCATCTGTCAATGGACATTTAGGTTGCTTCCACATCTTGGCTATTGTAAATAGTGCTGCTGTGAACATTAGAGTGCATGTATCTTTTCAAATTATAGTTTTGTCCGGATATATGGCCAGGAGTGGAATTGCAGGATCATAAAGCCATTGAGTTTTTGAAGTGATGGGTCACCTCACTATAATGTAGCCCACTGTGCCCAGTATTTCTAACCAAATTTTGCATAACTTTCGAGCTGCTATATGCTTATAAACGTGCCCGCAAATCCCAGGAACAGGCAGTATGTGAGGTCTAGAATGCTGCCCCAATATTTTCTAAACATTTTCAGGAAGATATTGGTCAAGACATCAAAAGGCCAAATGCATTTAGAAAACAAAATCGCACCTGAATCAAGATCTCCGTTACGGTCAGCTGAGCTCTGATGTTTTTCCAAGGATGAAGACGAAGGGTCCTGCATGCTAGAAACTGACACGCTGTTCTCCATTCTTAACACCTGTGGATCGTCCTCTCTTAATTCATCCTGAAGGAAGAGTTACCTAAGGGCAACCAACAACAACAGAAATCAGAGCACTGTAATTGTATTCACTCGTTTTTCAACTCTCCGAAAATAACGGTGTCCCATCAGAGCTGCTACCATTTCATTACAACAGGCAAAATGCAATGTCATGTAACAGAAAGTACCAGGATTGAAGACTAAAGAGCACATATCCACACAAGGTCAACAACAAGGTCACAGCACAGCAGAAGCATCCACTTTCTACAGGTCATCATCACCACTAAGATGGACACATTTTTCACCAATAAATAGAATCGATGTGTCAACCCCCAATCTACCTTGGCAGCGTTGGCAAGACACTCCACCACCCTGCTTCTCCCTCCTCTCTCGCTGGATGCTGCGAAGCAGGAACCCGCCCCCCACCCCAGCATCCCCACACACAGGTAAGGTGTCCGCGGTCTCACAGGTGATTCGTTACCAAAACCAGTTAAAGAATCAATGCTTGCAAATAACGTGCTTTTTGACCAACTGGACTTTTCCTGTAGTAACATGGCTATTCCACACTTACATTCCGATAGGGTGGGTAGAAAAACAGATAAAATTACAGCCGGTTCTCACAGAACCCTACGATCTAGTTTGTGCACATCACAGCCCATGAAATACCCAGACACAGTCATTACAAAGGGTCAGCCACTCAGGACTGGTTTGCCAAAATAAGGACCCGGATTCCTGCACTTCACTCTGCAGGTGGGAGTAGGCACTGCAGGGTTTCATTCCAGGAAGCGAAATGATCAGGTTTGTTTCAGAAAAATCATTTGGGCAGCTGCATGCCAGACAGATGGACAGACAAGGGGAGGCTGAATGGAAACAGACTAAAAACAAAAACGTGCCAAGTGGTAGGGCATCCCATGATTAAGACAAAAACTGAGAAATTACTACATAGTAGTTTGTAGCTCTTAATCCCCTACCCCATCTCCTCTCCCCACGGGAAACCGCTGGTTTGTTCTCTACGTCTGTGAGTCTGCTTCTGTTTTGTTATATCACTTTGTCTATTATATTTTTTAGATTCCATATGTAAATGATAACATACAGTATTTGTCTTTCTCTGTCTGACATATTTCACTAAGCGTAATACCCTCCAGGTCCACCCATGGTGTTGCAAATGGCAAAATATCATTCTTTTTCATGGCTGAGTAATATTCCATTATATATCTATTTTAACGTCATACGTGGCTAGCAGCTGCCGTAGTGAACAGCTAGACCACTGCCTAGGCAGGCAGGAGTTTATTATATTTGAGTTTGGAACATGTCCTAAAATCATGGCTCTCTTGAAGGCTGTAGTACAGCGAGCTAGTTAAAAGAGAACATAGGAATTTTAAAACCTAAGGAACTTCGAAAGGAGACTGAGCAGTTTCTCCATAATATTCCAGAAATCTTTCATCACAATCTTCCTAATGTAGTAGGCTTTCAGTGAATGTGCTGGTTTTCATCAATTTCAAAAAAGAAATAGTCTTAACAGCTAAGTTATGTCATACTATTATTGCTTTTTTCATTCATTTACAAATTCAAGAAAATCATTCCACCTCAAGATGTAACCAGGCAGAAAGTTTTTCTTCAAGGAAAAATCTATAAACCTAACTATTAGTAAATCAGTCAAGCCCTTATTAAAGGAGGAAAAAAGTTTGCTTTTTTTCAAGTTTTTAAGATTCCTATTGATTCAACTCTATCCATCTGCCTCTAACTAGATACTATAAAAAGGTAATCGGTGACTATAAAATAAGATCAATTTAAATGCACCAGACCCATCATTTTAAATAGAGGTCAAAAGCAACGACATAAATACCAAAAACCCACATTATTCTGTAAGGGCAAGTGACAAGGTTCCGTCTACCCCCAGGTTGCAAAATGTATTTATTTTGGCAAATGACATGTCACTGTTCACTTTCTTGGCAATGTTGACTTTTTGCCTTCCCATAAAAGGTATACAACTTTGTACTCTCTGTAGAAGTCTTGCAAAATAAAATTACAAAGGAACAAAGTAAAATCACTTGTAATTCTAGCACCCAGGGATAATCTCTTTTATTTTTATAGTATCTCCTCCTGATAGCTTCTCTGTGGGTTATTTTTTTTTTTTACTTCATATGGAATTTAGAATTTTAATTCATTTTCCATTTAAACATCACATAGAAAGCATTTTCCCCACATCATTAAAATTCTTTGAAAACATGACTTGAAATGATTGTATGACTTTTATTATAATATGAACAGGTTATTTATTTACCATTCCCCTACTGCTGGCCATTAAGTTGGTTTTTTATTTTTCACCATTATGAACACTGTACTACGCATTCTCACATACCTCACATCCTTCCCACATTTTAACTTTGTGGGTATTTTTTATGGATTTTTAAGAGCTCTACGTATCTTATCCCACAAAACTCTTGCAGATATTTTCCCCAATTCTCCCTTTAGTGGGTCCTTCTGATATACATATGGAACGTGAGCTGTTTTTTTTTAACTTAGCCCAATCCATAATTCACTTTATTTCTTCTAAAAACTATATTCCTAAAATGTCCTCCCCCATTGTAAGATACCAGAAGTTTAACTTCCCTAGGGTTTCAAGTTTTACATTTACCTTTTTAACATCTGTCCCCATATGTTTATGCTCAAATACTTTGTGCGGTGCAGTTCTGAGGTGACCACCTCCCGCAGTTAATAATCCATTCCTACCCCATTGGGTTTCTAATACCCTGTCTTTACCATCCATGAAATTCTTACATGTACAAGACTGTGTTTCTATGCACCAAACTTTCCTTTAATTTTGAGAAAAGTCAGCAAAATAGGAACTATGACTGTTTATACGTTCCCCCATCCTTAGTTCAGCAATCACTGAACTTGGGGCCATTTAAGGTAGGTTTATAAAGGGGTGACAATGGTTTTGCATGGCCTGGGAGCCCAGACTCATGGCTTGATCATCACACGGCATTCTACTGTGCACAGAATGTACCAGAACCTGCACACAGGTAGAAATGACTGTGCACCAGAGGCTGTTAAACGTCTCCCACCCCAAATTTCCATTTCCTCCTTTGTCTGCAGGGAGGAGTAACTAGTTAACCAAAATAAACACTGCCGGGCCATCCTCGAAGTTGCATGTGGTCGCACCACTCCGTTCGGGCCAGTGGGAAGTTTGCGGAGTGACCAGAAGGTCACACCCTTTGGTGGAGGGGTGGGCCTTTACCAGTCACCCCCAGAGCCACCTGAGATCACGCAGAGGAAGGCCCCACCGATGGCAGAGCTTGGTTCTGCCATCAGCTGCAGACGATTACTTCAAGAGAAATAAGTTTCTATCTTGTTTACAGGGCTCTATCTGACGGTCCCTGATACACAGCCAATCCCAAATCTCAACAAATACACCCGAGAAGGACCATGCTCCTTTGTAATAAGCTTGTAATTAGGATGCCTGGATTGTACTCTAGAACTCAGAGTGTTCTCTAAGTTTTTCATCAATAATGCCAAAGGCTGCCTCTGGTTTATTACGCACACCCCTGCCAAAAAAAATCGCAGTTCACATTAAATCCTGACCAAGGTGCTTAAACCTCGAGGAGAATGAGGTCTGTAGGAAATGAAAAAGGATCCCCACGCAGTGGGGACTCACCCCCATGAGCCTAACTTCTAAAGAAGTCGGCGGTCATCATTGCCTTTAATGTCATCGACTATTCCAGTGGTTCTCAAAATTTAAGGAACAACAGAATCACCTGGAGGGAGTATCAAAACTCAGACTGTGGGCTTCCCTGGTGGCGCAGTGGTTGAGACTCTGCCTGCCAATGCAGGGGACACGGGTTCGAGCCCTGGTCTGGGAGGATCCCACATGCCACGGAGCAACTGGGCCCATGAGCCACAACTACTGAGCCTGCGTGTCTGGAGCCTGTGCTCCGCAACAAGAGAGGCTGCGATAGTGAGAGGCCCACGCACCGCGATGAAGAGTGGCCCCCACTTGCCGCAACTGGAGAAAGCCCTCGCACAGAAACGAAGGGCCAACACAGCCATAAATAAATTAATTAATTAATTAAAAAAAAATAATAATCTGTTAAAAAAAGAAAAACTCAGACTGCTGGGCCCCCTGCCCAGAGCTTCTGCTTCAGTAGATCTGGGATAATGCCTAGTCATCTGCTATCTCTCTAATAAGTTCCCAGGTGACGCTGATTGCTGCTGGCCCAAGGACCACACTCTAAGAACCACTGCTTTATTAAAGGAAGATTTTTGCCTGGGTTGTTTAGCGAGAGAAAGATAGTTCCTCATCAAAATATATCTATCATAAGTACAGTAGAGAACATAATATTTCTGCAAAGTCATTTAAATGTGGGGAGACTTAGGTTGGGTTTTGTAGAAATGGTTTTGCATTAAATAACGTGCATTAGTTTTGCATTATAAATCATTTTCCTTATAGAATACCTGTTCTCTGAATTCCATTGTTTTGCAAAGTCAAGATTTGCTTTACCATCTGCCTGAAGTCAGGTGAGCTTGTTGTCCGTAAAAGTTCGATAAGAGTTACAGTACCAAGAACTTATTGTGTTGATTATTCATGGCAGAGCCATTCTCTTCATGCAGCAAAGTATCTGGACAAATTCTTTTTTCCCAGCCTCAGTTTTCTCAAAAGTCGAGAGGAGATTGGATCACATCATCTCTAGGAACTCTTTGTCTTAGGTCCCTCATTCCTGGCAGATATTTTCCCCAGCTTTATTGAGATATAATAGACTAGCAGATGATTTTTTATATCAGTTATGTCTGCATATAATTTCAAAAGCCAAATATTCTACAAGGCTTGTACATGATGCACCCCTCCCCCCCCAAAAAAAACAACAGCAGTCTCCTGTCCTTCTCCTCCTTGAGGCAATCCCTTCCAACTCTTTTAGCGGATTGTTTTGGCATTCATCTCACCTCTGAATAACAGCTTACTTATTAATTGTTCAGTTTTTGTCTTTATCAGGTGATACTCTACCACTCACATCACCTCTCTCTCTCTTTTCATATGTGTGTGTGTGTGTGTGTATACATATATATATACATCCTCCTAATAGGTATGATCCCATTACTATGGCTCTATAAAGACATTACAGCAGACTCATGTGGTGTACTATGATTACTTTTCCTTTCTCACACAAGTCTTCCCTGGAGTTAATGATGGCCTTGTTTCTTCCATGATCTTAGCTTTCTACATACTTTTCACCCTTTCAAAGCCAATTTTTCCATTAACTGTCTAAATCTCTCGATAAACTGAGATATATAGGTATGTTCTTAATTTCATCTTGAAGTAATTTCTACCAAGGCTTTCTGTTCTGCTCTAATCTAGACTAACTGCCTTCTATGCCTGGTAGCAGGTGTTACCCTGAGATCTTGCTTCACTTCTTTTATGAGATTCTCCTCTTATTCTGTGTCCCAGGTCTTCCTCACTTGGTTTTCTCCCGCCTTTTGATGAAGCACATTCTTCAAAAGGTTCCTAAGAAAGGATTTAGGTAGAAACATGTGCAGCCTTGCATAAAAATGTCTTTAACCTGTTCTCACGTTTTAACCCATAGTTTAGGTGGGTAAAAAATATTCTTTACCATATGATCCAGCAATCCCACTCCTCAAGCATATATCTGGAAAACTCTAATTTGGAAAAGATACATGCACCCCAGTGTTCATGGCAGCACTATTTACAATAGCCAAGACATGGAAGCAGCCTAAATGTCCATCGACAGATGAATGGATAATGGAGATGTGGTACATATATACAATGGAATACTACTCAGCCACAAAAAAGAGAATGAAATTATGCCATTTGCAGCAACATGAATGGACCCAGTGACTATCATACTATATGAAGTAAGTCAGAAAGGAAAATATCATATGCTATCACTTATATGTGGAATTTTTAAAAATGATGCAAATGAACTTATTTACAAAACAGAAACAGACATAGAAAAAAACTTACGGTTATCAAAGGGGAAGCAGGGGGAGAGATAAATTAGGAGTCTGGGATTAACAGATACACACTACTATATACAAAATAGATAAACCACAAGGACCTACTGTATAGCACAGGGAACTGTATTCAATATCCTTTGATAATCTATAATGGAAAAGAATCTTAAAATATATATAAATATATATATAGGAATCACTTTGCTGTACACCTGAAACTAACACAACATTGTAATCACCTATATGTCAATTTAAAAATCCTAAACTGGAAAAACATCCTCTCTTAGAATTTTGAGGGTTCCCCACATTGTCTTCCAGCTTCCACTGTTGAGAAGTCTGGTCCCATCCTAATTACCAGGTCCTCTGATGTTCTGAAATTTCACAATGAGGTACCAAACGGTAATCTACTTGTGGCTTGGGGCCTCTGAATGACTTCCTTCAAGATTGGAAACTATTCTTCAGTTCCAGGATATTTCCTGGAATTACTGCCAATTTCCTCCCCTCCGTTTTCTCTGTTCTTTCATTCTAATATTCATTCCAATGTTGAATCTTGTTAATCTCCCTCATTTTCCTTTTTATGCCCCTTTACTCTTTAATCTACCATCTAGGGTATTTCCTTGAATTCCTCTCCTAGCTCTTCTATGGAGTTTTACAATCTAATTTCAAGAGGCTCTTTTTAATTCTTTGAATATTCCCTTTTTCCATCCTACCTTGTTCCATAGATGCAAAATCTTCTATTATATCCCTGAGGCCATCCATGATTTTTTTTTGGTAAGATGTTTCTTCTCTCCTTTGTAAGAGCAGGTATTTTTCTCCCTTGGTTAGTTTTGGTCTCTACTGTTTTATATTAGCTGTCTTCCTCAGAAGTCTGGTAATACTTTGTGGTTTCTCATGTTTATGAGTGGGGAATGAAAAGGCTGACTGGTATCTCAGGGCGCAGGAGTGAAGACTGTACACCTTGGGAACCACTGCACAGAGACCCAGCTGGGTCCTTCCCAAAGGAAACCCCAATGCGTCTTTAAGTCTTTGCTCTTAGGTTGGTCAAATTACACAGAAGAGGATTCTCCCATATGCCAACATGAGGGCTGGGGTGGGGGGGGGGGTCTCCCGCCTACTGACACTGGTTTAGAAGGGAACATCCCAGAAACACAGTCATTTTCTTCCCTGCAGTGTAGACTCTAAGAAACAAGATCTCCCTCCTAAATCCACAACAATAAAAAGCTGTGCAGCCCCAATTTCAGATCTCCAGACATGTGTCTATAAATTATCTCCTTTCCCTAAGCTAGTGCTAGTACCCCATTTTTCTCCTTGATTTCTTTATTAGACGTGATAAATATTAAACTATCATTGTGCAACTAGACTTTGAAGCCAAAATTCTCAAAGTTCAGGTGAAAAAGTGAAACTTTACATTGGATTAATGAAGATACCTTAGCATTAGAAATCATTCTTCTCTGCATTCATCAAAAGGCAAGGTCCAAAGGCGTACTACTCAGAAGGACTCACTCCAGTGAGCGTTATTATAATAGCAATAAAAGAAATGTTGCATTTCTTTTCAAGTTACCCAATTATCCAGTCCTTTCAAAGGGACCTGCCTTAAACTAGTTCAAGGAACGGGCAATTTTCCTACCGATGAACATGCTTACAATTTCAAGCTTGCTACTCAGAAACGGGAAAAAATGTTTGCAGTTGTTTTGTTTTTTATGTGACTCTGAAGAGAGACTCTTCTCCAAACTGAAAATTAAAAGTGAAGGCCTAAACTAAAAGCTTATGGAATTCCAGACATACTCTAGCTGCCCTTGGAAATCTAGCATGTCTAAATCACAGAGAAAACTGCCTTATTTCACACTCCAGAAATTTCAAAATGAGCACAGGACACCTAATCTGAGCTAAGACCTTTCCAAACATTTCCATCAAAATGGAAAATCTCAGAGGATTCTGAAGGATGCACAACCCAAGTTGTGACCAAAACCTGATCTCTGAAAATCACTGCTTCCATTTCCCTAAGAAGCAACATGCAAATAACAGCCTGGGATCACAAGAGTATCTGCAAGTACCATATTTGTAAATGGCTTTGAAGATGCAAAGAGGGGTTAAACGCCCAGGCACTTATCAAGGAAGGCTTCCTTCTATTTACACGCACCCTGTCACCCAGATCACTCTGTTAATAATGCATGATGAAGCCCAGCTCTCCCCACTCTCACCAGCCAACACAGCCTCTCTCAGAAGAGACAGGCCTTCCTGATTCCATCATCAAGGGAGACGAACTGATTCTCTGGGGCAGAAGGTTCATGGAATTTTGCCATCCACCATATGCTCAGAGCTTGATTTACCTTGATTAGGACCACAATCTCCTGGCCATTTTGCAATTGGTTTTCATCGGGTTTTCACTCTAAATAGATTGAAATCTGACACAAACTGCTGCCCCAACATAAGAAATGCTAATTTTTCACATCCCGATTCATACCTCCATCCTAGGAAATAAGATATGTAGGAGATAAGAGGAGGTTGAGGGATAAATACCAGGGCTGGCGGTGGCCTATGATTCCCACAATAGCAAATGTGTCTTCTGATTCATGGTTTTAACTGTCACCTCTTAACCTCCTAACCAATCGGCAAGTGTATCACTCCAGACTGAGCAAAATCGGTCGTTCAAAAGCGGGCATGCGAAAAATGAGAAAATGAGCCTTCCAAGTTACTCGCTCAAGAGAAGAGAACACCTAATCAAACTGCAGACTAGCTGTGCCCCATTCTGGAAGTTCATTTATTTATTTATTAACTATTTACCTATGAATTATTTATGTATGATTCACTACGTATTTACTGTCAAGACGGCGGAGGCCTTGAAAGACCCAATTAAATCTACTATACGATCAGTCTTTGCATCAAGGTAGAGATACAGGGTTTCTTACACCAGAAATTTACTTCCAAGCCACAAAGGTAAACACCAACCTTAGGTTAGCTTACGACGGACATGAAATACTTGACACAGAAGAGCCTGGTTGTAGGACCTTATCAAAGAAGCATGACGTTTCAGAATTAACACAGACATTTAGTGCTAACATCTTGCACAAACTCCAAACATAGAATTTCCCCATCACCTACAAATATTAAGAGGAATGAATTAGAACATCAATCCAAGTCTGTTAACAAAGCTAAGTAACCTCATATTCTACAGGAGAATTGCCTCTCACATTACACACGTGTGCATATGAGTCATTTTAAGGAAGCTAGCCCATGTGTTTTATGTACAGTCATGAGAACTCAAGAAGTAAAGAAATCTTACAAAGGACCCTTCTGTAAGCTAGACATGCATAGATAACATCTAATCATCAGTACCTAATTTTCTGAGGGGATTTTTATGAATCGGATGACTTCGAGCAAGACAGAGGCAGAGCAGTGATGCTTTGGGGATACCACGCAGTCATCCTGCCATCAACTAAGACACCGACGATGAAAAGTACCAATCAGGACTCTGCAAGCCCACCTCTGAAGGATGCAGCCAGAGAGTCACCACGGCCTGCAGGGTTCTGCAACGGAGCTGAATATTCATAAAAGAACTGAAGAAGAGCATTACAGGTGCTGACTTTAAGCCATAGATACATATCCATAAAACTGGGCACCAATCACATGGTACCAGTGATATCATTTAAATGCAGAAAGGAAATGTACTAGACTAATAAGATAGTAATAAGTGGAGCCCATCCAACTGCAAATCATTATGCAAAGTCAATAAAAACACCCTAATTTACTTTGGTTATAAAGAACTTGCGGAATGTAACAAGTTTTACATTGTTACGGAAGACTGCAGAAGATCTGGTTTTACCCCATAATGTGACCATCACTTAGCAGAATGTACTCTTGGCCTTTTTAATTGTAACAACAAGCAACACTGTTCTCATCTGCAAAACACAGGGACTGTTCTAGAAGCCTCCTAAAGTCTCCCCTCCCACTCAAACATTTCAGGAAATCTGGGTTTTCCCAGACCTTCCTGGTTAAAAGTGTATGTAGTAGGAGAGAACAATATAGCATCCGCTCCAACGGAATAAAGACTCAAAAAAGGAAATAGTCACCATGGTCTAAGCTGGATCCCAAAAGCTTTCGTAAAAGAGGGGGGTCGGGTCCCCAGTGCCCAGCTGGCTACTCAAAGTGTACAATCTGCTACACTGCCCAAAGCCGCTCTAGTTCACAGTGCGGGGATGAAAAGGGGAAGAGGGCGGTCTGCATTTTGCAGCCGGCTGGGAAGAATAAAGCATATTTAAGTTAAAGTTTTAAAGACAATAAATGACAAGGACCAAAACTCAAGGCTCCAAACATTCTGTTACCCCACTTAGAGCCACTCTCCAGCCTCCAAGCAGAACATCAAAAAACACAGAAAACCAGGGCTGGTAGGTTTGATTCCAGAGTTGGCTGTTTTTAGTAACAGTGCTGTGGACTGCTGGAGACCAAGGGAGAGGGGAGCAGAGAAAAACGAGCTGCTCCATAACCATCAGCCTTTATTAAAATGATGGCACCCAGGGGGTGGGATGAACTGGGAGATTGGGATTGACATATATACCCGAATATGTATAAAATAGGTAACTAATAAGGACATGCTATATAGCACAGGGTACTCCACTTTGCTGTACAGTAAAAATGAACACAACATTGTAAAACAACTATACCCCAATAAAAAGTAAATAAATAAATGATGGCATCCAGCTGTTCACATCTCCTTCCCTGAAATCAGGGGAGCACATCTGGCAGGGGTTCGATCCATTAGGCGTGTGGCCCTGAAGGATCTTGGAAATTGTCAGCTTCAGTATGAAGCATCACCAGCTATGTTCTGCATAACCTTCTTTTCTCTTTCGTTACCACACTGAGGTTAATGCTTCTCGGAAGACTCTGGGCCTGGCTGACAGACTCAGCTAGGAGAGCCTGTCACCTGCCACTGGATAAATATCTGAAAAATCAGCCCCCAAAACACAAAAAACAAAAATCCAAACACCCGGGAGGTAAGTCTCTCCAACACACATCTTTTTATCTTCTAGGGCTTTAAAAAGGCTGTTCTTAATAAGGCCACGTGGAAAATTAAGGCTGAGAACTGAGAATAAGATGGACAAAGACAAAATATGCAGGATGAGGCCTGCAGCATTCAAAAAGTACCAAAATCAGGCTGACGGGCCAGTGGAAATCTTAGCAAATCGATCTGGGCAAAATGAGCAAAACAGGGTCCAACCATTAGCCTGCAACAAACAGCTAGAGGTTGGGGTAGTGATTTTACATCTGTGGGTGGTATGTTTACAAATAAAAGATGAGGCATTATGAAAGAATAACTATGATTAGAAGCAGATGAACTTTAACCTAGTGAGTTAATATCAACCATGATGTTCATTAAGAAAACAAGTGGGATGCCTTGAACAGTAAACATCTGCACTCTGGATTTCTTAACATCATCTTCAAGACCTCTGTCCTCCGGTTCACAAAGACACAGGTTAACTCTCTCCAGATAAACCCTCACCTCCCCTCCCACCCCCCCCCCACATACCTTCATTCTAAGGCTGCCCTTGTCCACTTCTCTGCCCTTAGAAAGGCAGTGTCTTCCCTACAGAAATGTATGCCAACACCAGAGGAATCCAACCGAAATTTTGGCACTGTGCTTTTCCCTCCATCCCCCTAGATTTTTCTACCACTCCACTCTTTTTTGTTGTTGTTATTGGCCGAGAGACATGCAGGATCTTTTAGTTCCCAGACCAGGGATCGAACCCACGGCCCCTGCAGTGGAAGCACAGAGTCTTACCCACTGGACCAAGGTCACATGAAAAGCTCTGAACCAGAACTGGGGTTTCTAAGTTCCCAAGACTGGTTCACTCTAACCAGCAGGCCATAGTGTATTCACACCATCTTTAGTGCACTTTCTAAAATAATGCCAAAGCCACTTTCTATGAAAATCCAGCTACTTTGAGTTGGCAGAACTTGACTTTTAAGGAAGTGAAATCAACTTCCACTCACATAGGGTAAGTGGAGCTGGCTTTGAGCTGTCAGCTTCAAGCGTGAGGTCAACTCACCCCTGGAGGAGCCTGCAAAGAGCGGATGACCCAGGAGCAAAGAGAAGCAGAGTTGACCTACACGTCCCAGGGAGAACAGCTTTGGGGTTTTATCTTCAGTTTCATACCACAGAAGAAAATAATCCAATAAAACATCAAGAACTTCAGTAGAATCTAGGAGACTGTGCTCACGAGCGGCCAACGCTACTTAGAAGGGAAAATTCGTACTTCCTTCCCCAGCTTTCCATGCTGTCTGTCTGATTTCCACTCTCCACTACTTCCGCGACTTGAGACTTTTTAAACTTATTCTCACCCTCATTAGTGGGTAGCGTCTTTCAGAGAGGGAGGGGGGAAGAAAATAGACTTATATTAAAGCCTTTTTTTTTTTTTTTTTTTTTTGGCCGCGCCGCCTGGCTTGTGGGATCTTAGTTCCCTGACCGGAAATTGAACCCAGGCCACGGCAGGGAAAGCACCGAGTCCTAACCACTAGACCACCAGGGAATTCCCAATTATTTTCTAAATCAAGATGAAATTTCAGAAATTCAACACTTTCCAAAGCTTTAATGGTCAAATCACGTGACTGTGAACAACATTCTTTCCCAACCCAGGAACACCACGTAATTTCACTTCAAAATTTAAAAACAGTGACTTAAGCTCTGTTCTCCCATGACCGTCTGAACTGAATGCAAAAGGAAAATGCTCTAGTCTTACTCTGTTTCAATAAAATATTTTAAAAAAACAAACCTATTTGTGTGGCCCTGTATAACCTCCCCAAAGACTCGGTAAATTACCGAGAAAGATACCAGCACTCACCTATAATGATTAAATAAGCTAATGCACTTAAATTGCTAGGCTGTGTCTCACACACAGCCGGTAATCAATATACACAGTTTCAAGACAGTCTAAGACCAGGATTCAGAGCTTCCCTGGTGGCGCAGTGCTTGAGAATCTGCCTGCCAATGCAGGGGACACGGGTTCAAGCCCTGGTCTGGGAAGATCCCACATGCCACGGAGCAACTGGGCCCGTGAGCCACAACTACTGAGCCTGCGCGTCTGGAGCCTGTGCTCTGCAACAAGAGAGGCCGCGATAATGAGAGGTCCGCGCACCGCGATGAAGAGTGGCCCCCACTGGCCGCAACTAGAGAAAGCATCAAGAAACGAAGACTCAACACAGAAACGAAGACCCAACACAGCCATAAAATAAATAAATAAATAAAAACCCAAAGTTTAAAAAAAAGACTAGGATTCAAATCCTCTCTCTCTTGCTCAAACTTGCTAGCAAGTGACTCAGGCTCCCTTTCCATCTCCCCATGTGCAAAATGGAGGTGACAACACTCGTAAAATAGAGGATATACAAATATAAACAATTCGAAGAGTGCCTGGCAAATAGTAGATGCTTCAATAAGTAGTTACTATTTTTTTTTAATATTATTTGGAGTAAACAGATAATTCCAAATCAGAGTAATCTCACAACCCTTTCAAATCCAAATGTGTGGTTTTTCAGTGAGCATCTGTTTGAATTATCTTTTACATGAGACTTTGTAGGAACTTGCACTTGGAATTTCAGATGCTCGTACTGTACCTGAAAGTGATTGAGTTCATAATTCAGTTTTGAATGAAACGGAAAAAAACAACAACTTGCCAAATTTAGGAGAAAGGATGCTTAAATAACCTTATAAGGTATCTTTTCTCAGCCAATACAACTGCAGGGGGGAAAATACCACAGGATACAAATCTGTCCCACCTTCCCCTGTCCCACCAGCTCCAAACCCCTCCTTTGTAGTCACAACTGCTGACGCTCTTTGCCCGACACTTCAGAATTCACCAAATGCAAGGCATCTACCAAAATGTGTCACTTTTGTTTTTAAGAAAATCAAAAAGAATGAAACCTAAAGCACAATGGATTCTTTCTTTAAATCAGTGTCAAAGACATCTATCTTATCACAAGAATAGAAACCTACATGACAAGAGAGCAAAACCTTTAGTATCATCTTACCCATAACATGAAGGACCCTAACTGTCAATGTATAGCGAAGAATTAGCACGTTTTAAAATTCTCTACGGGCTCACCAGATGGGGAGTATGATGGTGGCATCTTTTAATCAGAACACTGCTGTACTGATCATGCAAAACCAATCCTTTAAGAATTTTATTTGATAACTTTATATAAATCATATAACATTCCCTCTTAGACCGCAAGCTCTAAATTGAGTATCTTCCCTTATTTACAATACACTGTCCTGTCTATAAACATCTTGTTTATTTACACAGACCTCCAAACAGCTAACACTTGGTTTAGCCAACAAGATCAAGTTTCCTAAGAACGTCCCAGGACATTATCAGTCTTACAAAGAGAGGAAGTACTTGCCCAGTGGCCCAGCCTGAAGGGCAGGAATGGAAAATGCAGGGTCAGATCTGATTCTTTCACTGGCTGGGTTACCTGGAGGCTGCAGCCATCCACCCACACTATGAATATAATCGAATAAGGTCCAAGCACTCACCCTGTCTGGGCAGGCGGGGTAGAGAGGACTATTTGGAATGGCCCCTTCTAGTCCTAGGAATTATTAGAGCAAACTCAAATCAGGTTTTTCTTTATGGCCTGTATTCTTTATGACCTGGCGCAGGCCCTGCCATTATTGGGATTATATGTGAAGGCTAGAGTGGTGTGCCTCAATTTTCTCTACACCTCTCCTTTTCCAGAGCACAAGTGAAACCATGACCCCATGTGGAGCTTGCATCCCTTAACAATAACCACATTATTTCTGCACAGTGACCTGCGTTCAAAGACATCCTCTGTAATGATGGCCAGTAATGTTTCCACTCTACCTTCCGGACAAGAGTCTGAAAGATGAATCACTTGGGCAGGTCTGCATAGATGTGTTGAACCACAGATCTTTTTTTTTCCCAAATAGAACCATGGGGATCTCTGAGTGAGATTCCAGTCCAAAGCACCTATTTTGTAGATACAGAAGTTGAGGCCCAGAAAGATGACATCCAGTAACTGGTCCAAGGTCATACAGCCAGACGGAAGTATCGCTGAAACTAGAAGCCAGGCCTCCTCCCGATTCTGTCCTCTCCTCCTCTGTCAGGAATCTTCCTTACAAAACAGAGCTGTCAGATCACAGGTCACCACTACAAATGCACAGATGGTTTGTCATGACAAGTATCATTTCCCTAACCAGTTTTTCTTACTTGTAGAATGGGAATAGTAAGTTGCTACTAGGGCAATGTCGACGTAAGAACAGTCAGAAAAAAAAACACTGAATGTGTCTTGAACTATGGATCCTAGTTTCTTTTTGGGACAAGAACCTTTTACAAGTTCTTCTTTATGGCCTCTACACTGTTACGGGAACTCCAAAAGTTCCAAAAATAGTGAAATACTACGAGAGAAATGGTATCTGATACTAGAACTGGAGATAATTCAAATTCCACAGTAGACTATTTTTGTTCAATTACTTAAAAAAAAAAAAGAACTCTTTTACTTTGAAATCTTCTGCGTTTTCACTACATGTGCTTCTCTGATCCCAAAAGCACCCTCTATCAATTCAAGGGAAGTCTCATTCACTTACTGCTCAGAGCAATGTTTCCATCACCCAGCATTTTTGCTCAGATTTGGCAAGTCCTTTGGGGACAACGGCACAGAGAGAAAGGTGGAAAATGCCACCTCAACTAGAGTGGGCAAAATGGGATCTGATGACCCATCAGCACTCCCAGGACAGCAAAGGAAAGTCTTATTATAAAGAGAAAAGGGAAATCACCATGGCTTTCCCCTTTCTTCAGGACCCTCTTCTGCTTCCGGCTTTTTTTTTTTTAAGTCAAGAATCATAAAGCTAGTTATCATAAAGCTGGTTTTGGGAAACTAGCAAGTTTTCCCAAAAAATTAGTCCACAATTTCTGCAAGAAAACATGAAGAGGAAAAGCCCTCTCTGATCAATTATTCCCATCATTAGTGAAATTCATGTCCCAGCAGATGGCTTCTTTGAGGTTCAAGATGTGGGTAACCTAATGGGAAATGGGAAATACTCCTTTGTCACCCCTGCAGGTCTCAGCTGGCACTTCTAGAACACACATCAAGACAGACTGGCTGATGGAACTCTTCTCTGGGGTAAGGGGTGCTGAATCGCCCTGCCACTGGGCAGTGGTTTCCACTGGCCCTGTAATGGGTTCTGCGCACAGCTTGGGTAGGGGACTGGAGGATTTCTGGTGCGCATGGGTGTATGGTCCCCCGCCCACCCCAGCCACCTTCCAGGCAGCGGCAGGGTCCCAGCCATGAACTAAGATAAAAATCTGAGACAGTACTTATTTATGGAAAGGAGGAAGCAGAGTGTGTGCAAATTTAATGCTTCGAACGGAGAAAGTAGCAGATCTCCTATCTCAAAGGACAGCCTAGCCAGCAATTCCTTCTGACCACCAAGGCCTCTCCCCTCCCCCACACCTACCCGCTCCACCTCGCTCCCCACCCCCAAAGACTCCCAGGAAACGGGGCCTAATCTGAGCCTGTTTTCGGTTTTTCTCCGACCTGGTGAAACCTGGGTCCATTTGCTTGGTACAGACACGCAATCGGTCCCCCGGGTCCCTCCGCTCCGGTGCAAGGGTGGAAGGGTGAGGGAGGGTAGAGGGCGGCAGCGATGGATCTGGATTCAGGCAGGGTCTGCCTGCGTCGGAGGCAGTTTCCCACCAGTGGGCTCGGATCCGCCGCGGCTGCGCCGCTGGAGCCGACAAAACGCGGCGCGGGGACCAAGCTCTCCGGAGTCGGGGCGGAGCGCGGGGCCTGGAGCCCCAGACCCTCAAAGGCGCCGGCGCTCGGGGTCCAGGGAGGCACCGCAGGGGACGCCCGAGTGGGTGAGCAGTCTCACTTCTGCACTGAAAGGAACGAGTAGCCGTGCGGCCAGCCCCTGGCGCCCTGCCCTTCCCGGAATCCCACCCAACTCTATAAACCCAAAGATCCCGAAAATTCCGAAAGCGAAACTGCAAGCAGGTCTACAGAAGTTTGGAAACGGCCTCCCAGGCTTCCCGGCGTCGTGTCCGGACTCCCGACACCACCAATGTGGTCAAGGACGAGCGCCCCTGAGAGTGGCCATCGCTCCGCAAGGCCACCCTCCGCGTCCCCGGGGCACCTCCCTGCGTTTTTTACGCGTGAAAGTCCCCAGCCCCGGTTTCGGGGCGGGGGTCGGCCGTGCTCCTGCCTCGTCTCGGTTCCTCCCTCCTCCCGCTCCTACCCAAGAGAAGGAAAACTTGGGCCCTGCGAGAATCCTGTGGAATGTTCTTCGCAGTCGGTTGTATGTTCGCTTCCACCGCACAGCTCGGTGCAAAATCGCAGGTTTCGGGGCGTTGGAGTGAATTGTGCGCTTGTCAGCCGCGACGTCAGGAGGACGAAGGGAGGGGTTCCCGGCTGAAACTGCAGTTTACAAGCACAGAGCCATCTTAGGCTGGTTTCCACTTGGGCGAAGCCCACGGGAGAGCTGTCCCCGGGGGGACGCGCGGGACCGGAGCGCCGGGGACGCGCCGCGCGCTCGGCCCGGCGGTTGGGGGTGCGAAACGCGTCTGGGCCTGAGGGTCGCAGATCGCTCAGCCCCGCCACCCAGGTCGGAGGGAAAATCTGCCGCGGGGTCTCGCATCTTGGTGATGCTTCCCCCGAGGCCCCACCCACGGGCCGCCGCGAGGGACTGGCCTGTCCGACAGCGCGGCGTCCGTCTAAGTGGGAAGACAAACCGATACCATCGATCCTCCCTCCAGGCCTCTGAAAATGCCCAGAGACCACGTTACTGCGGTAACTACAGACCTGGCCAGCGCTATCTTTTTAACCCCATGATTTAAAATCATCTTGGCGCACTAGGAAGACGCGCCATCAGGCCACGGGCACAGAGAAGGTACCCCGGACCGGCCCTCGCCTGGCCCTGGGGACGGCGCGCGGCCGCCGTGTGGCCCCAGTCCCCCAGGTCCACCCCGCTGGCACCGCTGCGCGACCTCCGCTCCGCGGCTGCATCCTGGCCACTAGCGACCCCTGTCGGGGACCCCAGTTCCCAGCTAAGGGCGCTCGGTTTGCTTGCTTTCCCTCGGGCTCCACTCACAAGCTCCGACTTTGCCCTCAAACTCCGCTCCCTGACCCTCTCCGGGCCCGGAGGCCGGCTTTTCCCGGGCACCTCGCCGCCCTCTCAAAGCCCAAGGCGACACCCCTGCTCGCTCGCCGAGAAGGCCCCTAGCGGATCCAGCCCTCTCGGAGCCCGATCAGAGCAAGGGACACTTTCTTCCGCTAACGCTCTCCCCATCCCCCACCGCCCCTAGAGCGCAACTCCAAAAGCAACTCCTCCCCTCCCCCCTGCACGCTCTGCAGCGGAGGTCCGCGCGCCCCCGCCCTTCCGCCGCTGCACTTTCACTCCCCCACCCTACCCACCAAGCCCCGGACGCCGGCCCCCCCACCTCTCACCCCACCGCGGCGCGAACTGCACCGGGTGCCCACCGCTAACTGCAGCGCGCCCCCTGCACACAGAACCCCACGGGCGTCTGCAGTCCGACTTCACCCGAAAGCCTGGACAGTGAGTGAGTCCTTTTAATAAGCACCTCCCCGCTCCACCTACCGGGCTTCACGCACACAGGATCCAGCATACAGAGAAAGAGAACTGGTCTCCTAGAAAGCCGAAATAAATCATTCCCTCTGCCCTCATGTATTTTGCACCACGTGTCAGCAGTTTGTCATGTCAAATCATGGTAGGGTCTGGTTCCAAGACGCACACACGAATTCGGGGCGGATCTCTTTGGCACCCTCCCCGCCAACTGCACACACAGGTATGCACACTGATCCAAAGGCACACAGAGCAGTTGTGCTCGGATGCCCCGGTCCGGGCCAGCGGGACCCCTCTCCCCTTTAGCAATGGACTGGACACACGCAGACTCTAACCACGGAAAAAACTAGGGCAGCTCATTCCCTCTCTTTTTTCCCATTTAATTCGCTAAAGCAGCTACTGGAGTAGTCAAAGAGAGTTGAAACTAAGAGATGGCACCTCCGGTTGGGTTTTTTCCCACCTCAAAACCTTTATTTTCAGTTTTTAAAAGCCACCTTAGCCCGCCATATTGAAACTGGCACGGCTTCTAAATACTCCTTCCCCGCCGTTGCTTCCAAGAAAACACGAGTACGGATCAGGCTCTGGACTTGCGTCTGGCCACCGCAAATCAACCACTTCCTTCACCTAAGGCTCCCCCTTTCTCCGGTTAATCCCCTCCCGCCGCCTCGGGTCAAAAATCAGTAAATATATCTAGCAGTTCCTACAGTTGTTTTTTTGGCGGATTTTACCAACACACACACACAAACACACACACACACATTAAAAAAATAAACTCCAAAGCCTGATCAGATTAGTAATTTTGAAAGGTCATATGAGAGTAGACAACAGGAAAGCCCCAAGTGACAGGATATTACTTTAACGTAAAAGAAAAAATAATAATAATAATAAAGAAAAGAAAAAAAAGAACAAAAAGATCATCCATGCGGGAGCACGCTCCGAAACTACTACTGACAATTTCATTTCAGCTGCACAGGCAAATGTTTCCAAAGGGGGGATTCCGAATGGGTCCACGATTTTTAACCCCCCTGATGGTTGGTCTCCAGTCCTCACCCCATCATCTTCTCCCCCCACTCCCCCCCGCCACCCCAAACACACACACACCAAAAAAAAAAAAGGAAGAAGAAAGAGACCCCAACGAGAGAGCGCGGGGTAGCAAGGGCGGCTGCGTCGCTAAAATGAGCGCACAAATGAGGAAGGTGGGCGGCGGGAGGGGACAGCTTGCACCCGGGGAGGAGGACACTTTGCAACTACGGACGGACCCCCGCCAAGGCCGGGCTTTGCAAAGCCGAGGGACCGGGAGAAGGGGACAGGGGGAGCAAAAATGACAACCCGGAGCGCAGAGCGGACTTTGGGGCTCTGCTCCAGTGCTGTCGCTTTCTCCTCCTGTCCTTCCCTTTCGCTCCTCTCCCTCAGCACCCCCTCCTCCAGCCCCCCACCCCCGGGCTGGCTCCAGCTTCCCTTTTTTTCGGAGCTGGAAAAAAGAAGCTGACCGGCGCGCTCAACCTGCGGGCCGGAGGTCTGCTCGCTGGGCTGGCTGGGCGCGGGGACAGCGACCGCGCGGCGTCCTACCTGATGAAGTTCGTCCTCCCCGCGGCGTGGACTAAGACCCCGGGCGCCGCCGTGGTGGGGGGGACACCGGCCTCACCCGCTAGCTCTGGTTTGCTCGCTCCCCGCCCGCCGCCTCCCGCGCGCGCCCGCTCCACTCCGCCGACTCCCACTACAGCCTCATTCCAATATGGCATCCTCTCTGTGCGCATGCCCGGCACTCTTTTTTAAGATTATTATTTTGTGTGTGTGCAGCGAACTCCTTCAACGACCTTTTCCAAGCGCTTGCAGAACGTCTTAAGCCAATTAGCCTGCGGGACGTTCCGCACTCCTTCCATTGCCCCCGCTGTGACGCCCCCCCCTGTGACGCCTCCGCGTCTGGGCACATTTCCCCCCCACACACACACACTCACACAGAGGCACATTTCACGCTCCCACTGCCCCCTCCCCGCCCCGCTCCCCTCCCTTTTTTTCTTTAGCTCCCATCTATACACGATCTGCAGAAAGTTCCCATCACAGGCGTTTCCGCACACCCATCTGCAGGGAAATCTGGGCAAACTCCGCATCTCACTGGAACACTTTCTGTTTCGTCGGTTTGCAATCCCTCCGTGGACCAAATGCACAAACTTGCGCTTTATCCGCCGAAGGCTGGTTCCGAGCGGAGAGAAATTCAATTCTCTCTGCGACCCGAGTCCCGCCCACTGCGCCCCACCCGGCACTTAAATTGCGCTTTTTCTATGGAGATTGAAACATTTCCTGGCCCCTTAGGGATGGCGGGAGGGGGTCGGGGAAAGGTTTTCCAGGGAAACGAGCCCAGAGGGGTCGGAAAATTCAGTTGGGGTTGCTCTGGCCAGCTTGCCGCTGCGATCGGCAGGACATAGGTAACGAGGGTCGCCACGGCGTGTCCTGGGGAAATGTCCGGGCCGGGGCGACCGCAGAGGGCACCTGGCCTGGGCTGGCTCTTGTAGGGCGGGAAAGGACTCCTGCCCGAGAAAAACGTGGCCCTCTGCGATGGTGGGAGTGAAACAGGGGCAGCGCAGACGGGCGCAGGGTAGGGTTTCCCGGCGGCGTGTGCGGGTCCGCGGGCACTTTGCCCGGGGCGTGGGGGGAGGACAAAGTGGACCTCCCCGGCCCGAGCAACGGCTGGGCAGAGACTGAACGTAATGTCCCCAATGCGGAAATGCTGGCGACGCCCGAGTGGGCAAGACGGAGAACTTCCGAAGGTGGGCTTTGCTGTACTTAAGGAGCGAGGAGATGCTGCTGGGGGCTAGAATTTATTTCTGTGGGAAATGGAGAACTGACACGTTTTGTCAGGGTTTTTGCTCTATTGCCACAAGGGGTAAAATCCCCCGGAGTCTCCCAGTTGTGTCCATCTCCTTCTTAAGAACGTCTCTCGTCGCGCCCCTTCCCTGGCCCGGGCCGGGGGGCCAGAGGACCCTGCGCTCCAAGGCTGCTTCGAGTTCGTAGCTCCGCCCTCCCTCTCACGTCCTTCCACGTCCTTCCACCCCCGCGAGTCCTCGCGGACCGGAGACCTCAGGCACTATAAGTCCTCGGAGGATAGGTGGACGCTCTGAAGGGCGGGGGACAAGGCGCGGGGAGGACCGAGAGAGAGGAGGTCAGAGTCTGAGCGCGCGCGGGACGGGCGGGGTCCTGCCCTGGCGAGTCCTCTCCCCGACAGCGGGGCCCGGCTGGTCTAGAAGAACCGCGCGACGGACGTGCCGGGAAACTGCTCCAGCCAAGCCACGCGGTCGCGAGGGCCCCTCCACCGAAACGGTGGGCGGACCTCGGAGAGCCTCGGGGGCTTCGGCGGCAGTGAGACGCCGTGCACTTGCAGGCTGGGCAAATTGTATTTCCCTACATGTTGGAGGGCGCTCTGCGAGGTATAAAACGCCTTCGTCCTGTCACACGTTCATTCGAGGTACCACCTGAGACTCAGAAAGGACAAGCGACTCAGTTCAAACTCCAGCCGGAGTCTGCATGCCCTCCAGCTTCCTGGTCCCCTCCTCCTGGGGACATCCGACCTCTTTCACCTGAAGGTCACTGAAGACGAAGAATCCTCACACCGACCGCACCCCGTTCCTGCACATTAACGCTGTCGCCTGCACCCCCAAACTGCCTCCCTCTGTACTCTGAGACGGCTCCCAAATGAGTCCATGTTTGCACCGCGGCTACTAAGGATCCAGAATGGGGACTCCAGGCAGGCTTCTGGACTCTACCCCCGGGTCTCGTCTTTTCGATCCTTCATCACACAGTCTGGCCCGTAGGGAGGGAGGGGGGCGGTGGACGGTGCCATCCCAAGGGGACTTACAGCGCGGGAGACCCACCCCGCGCGCCCTTCCCTTCGACAGGGTCAGCAGCTTCGGCACCGCTGAAGCGCAGCCGCAGCAGAGGGGCCTGAGAGCCGATCCCCTCCTCCAGCCAGCCCCCCTCCCCGCCGCGCTGCGTCCACCGCGGTGGCCGTGGCTCTCCCTCGTGTGCCCCAAACCTCGCCGCGGGGCTCGGGCCCGGGAGGGGGCAGAGGACCGCTCCTCTCCCCCCCGCCAGGACTTCCGGGCGGCTCCAGTTTACAGAGAGGATGCACTTTCCCTCTCCAAGAGCTGCGGCGACGTGAGCTGCAGCAGCCATTGCGCCGGCTCTAGGTTTGTTTACCAGTTTTGAGTCATTATTATAAACGGAACGTTATTTCATCAAAATAAGAAACAATTGCAAAAGGACACCGAATCCCTAACTCGATGGCCTGTGTATACATTATCTTACGGTTCCTCCAAAGTACTGGGGTCTCTTTATGTTTTTGGTACTCAGACCCCTGTATAACTTTGCCCGTGAGTCTGGAGAACAGTGTGGAGGAGTTACAGTTTTTATATTTATCGCGATTAAGACATAAAATCATGAAGCCACAGTACACGATGGTCATCACATTGTTACCTCCAAGAATCTTAACGTTGTCTAGGGTGAAATTTCTCAAAGTTCGGCAACCTTCTACTTTCATATTGCTTTTCCCACGTGACTTCTTGAACGTTCCTTGGCTCTTTATTTTGCATCCTGCCTCCATTCTCCTCTATCCAAGGACATCAATGAGGCAGAAGAAATTGGTTCGAAGACTCCCCGAGGTAATTAACGCGGCCCTTCATCCCATTCCAATACCTTCCCACTTTCATTTTTATTTCAGAAGCAGATACTTTAGGGATGTGAGTCTCCAGATGTAGAATCCACCCTAAATCAATTAAAGGAGGGCGGGGGAGGGGGAGAGGGGGAGGAGAGAAAACAAAAGAGTTAGCCAAAGATAAAGCCTTGGTAAAAACTGGGACTGTTTCAAAGTAAAGAAGGTATAATACATTCCAAATCAGAGAAGTTCAACCACGTAAATCTCATGATAAACGCCACGAGATTCCTCTATAAATTGTTAACATTTTCTAAAAATCTTGGCAAAAATAAGGCTTTGACCACACCAACTGACTGTAACTTACTTCATGCGTAAACAATGGTTACGCCATGAATTATATCACTTTTAAAATACACCTACACATCTAATTTATGCCTTCCAAGGGACTTTGGAATTCTTTCCTGCGAATGAGGCTAAAGTATATAAAATATTAAAATTATATTTGCTAACTGGAAAATATTTAGGAATAAAAATAACAGTTGAAAAGTTTCCTACTCATTATTATGTGTGTTTCAAAAAGTATTGCAGAAGAGTCGAAAACTATATGCATATGATTTATGCTAAAGACATATGATTACTTAAATCTTGTCACAATAATCTTCACACCAAGACGAATGTTGGTCAATTTGCTCATAATTACTCCATGTTTAAGTTATCGTATGAGGAAATGCCCTAAAGAAAATGAACCATTTTGCTTCCTTAACATAGAGAATCTCTGAGATATTAGACAAATTAGCTTAACATGAAAGCAGAAGGATGGAAAAGTGTCACCCAAAAGCCCCTGAAAATAAACAAATATTTGAAGAATGTATGCAATCTTCTTTTTGCTGGAGGCTTGGGATCTTAACATATTGTCTCTTAGGCCAGGTGAGATTGTGTTATTCCATCACCCCTCCTGAGGTCACTAAGAGTGAAATCTGAAGACACTCCCTTATCTTTTCACCCTTTTCCCCTATACCCATTCAAGCACTTAGCTCCTGGGTTGGGAGTCAAATGACCTCATCCCTGCTTCATCACTAATTTCCTGTGTGACCTATGTAAATCAAATGATGTCTCTGAGCCATTCTTTTCTCATGGGTAAAGGAGATTGGATTAGATGTTCTGTAAAGTCCTTTCAAACTCTAAAGAGTGCTTATCAATCTACCCCAGCCCAAAGCCACAGATTGCTTTCTGTAATATCCTAACACCATCTCTACCAATTAAAAATAGCCAAGGTGTAAACCCTGGGATCACAAAGAGGAAAAAAAAGGAACAGATCGGTAGGGGAAGTGCCTTCTTTGCCCTCCCGATCAGCAGTGAAGGTATTGCTCGAGTCATATTTTTGCCTCATTTAGATTACTATTGTGTTTTTGTATTTACTGTATGGGTTTTTGTTTGCCCATCTAAGTGTCTGGGCCGAGGTACCTGAGAGTCACTGAGAAAAGCCTGGGTAGTGGAGCTCACTGTTTAAATAGGTAAATGAGCGTAGTGGTGAGTAAGGGCTCCACAAAGATATCACCTGGAGCACTTTCTCATCCATTTCTAAAAATTCCAGAAACCCACCGTTGCTTCCTGTACAGTATGAAGAAATTTCAGGCTTCCTTGACAAGAGAAAAAAATAACTGCACACACAGGGTGTATTAAAAAAAAAATTCGTGATGTCTGAACTCTCCTAGGACATTTATTTAAAGAGCAGAGATGGTTTAGCTGTGAAAGTGCCAGTTTTGACTGATGGCTTCCTTTTCACTGAGGAAGATGAACATTATGATGAAAAGTCACATCCAGCTTCTGAGGCTACTTGTATTGGGTGCCTAGTATCACATACTCCACTTGTGAGTCTTATTTTATATGAAGCAGAATATTCTAGATCTTGCAGCCTGGCTTCCAGCCCTTTTGAGAGGCAAGGAAGCCTGAGTCCAGGGAAGTGAAATGACAGAGGTCTCACCTACAGCTGCAGAGCAGGGCCTGGCCTTTCACTCTTGCACTCCATTAAAGAAGGAGAAAGAGGAGGGAAGATTTATTTAGCATCTATTTTGTGCCAGACGCTCTTCTAGGTGTCTTTACATACATGATAGCATTTAATATGTTCTAGTCTCTATTTTGTGTAATGTCTCCTTTAAATGGTTTTAAAATATGTTTTAAGCATGTATTCCTTAACATACAAAGCAGGACTCTGATCCGTGGGCATGTGTCATGTAAGTATGTGTCACGTTTTACGTGGCAGAGCTGGAGTTGTCTGCAATTTTTTACATTCTCTATAACTGAGGCTATTTATTGTCCAACACAAACACATACACACACCGAAAACCAGCACAGGTCAGGGGTATGGCTTATGACCCGGGCTCAGTTTTGCCTCTGCAAGTTAACTAACCTGAGTGAGATTGAATCAGGCACTGTGCAAAAGTATAGAAAGTCCCCTTGGACTTAAACATAAAATAGACTAAACAAATTAAAATGGGCAACCAAAATCCCACATCAAAAAGTGGGTTTCACGTAAAAGCAAGTAGACAGTTTTTGTTACATGCACCCGCTACCTTAATAAATCCCCAACTATGCTAAATAGAGAAGAAATATCAGTGTCAGGACACTGGACAATGCAGCTTTATTGTAGCCTCAAAGCCCCCAACCTATTTGATTTTACTGTATAAGTCGCTTTAGTGCATCTCACTACAGAAATAATTATTCTGGTCAAAGAAATAATAGTTAATAGACCCATTAAGCCTTGATTTGCAGTGCCATCTACTGGAAACAAATTTTGACTTGCTTTCAGATTTTTTTATATAATTTTTTTTGGTTTTTTGTGGAGTGTTGGGAATACAGCTATCAGGGGTAAAGGAAGAATTCAGTGCTTACTATATTTGATTATAGATAACAATTTGGCAGCTCTAGTTTTAAGTAAACAAATATATTCATATGAAATCATTCCATTTTTGAATAACATATAGAGTACATAACATGCTTCTTTGGAAAGTAAAACCTCTTCCATTTTTTAAAATGGGTCATTACAAGTAGCTTTTTAGTAGAGTGCTGTGATTTTTTTCCTTATCCCTGTAAAGATTAATTTTTACACTTGTAAATGCTTCTGAAATAAAGTTGATAAGTTCTTAGAGGTTTTCATTTTAATTTCATACCCTGTCAGGGAGGGACTCAAGGATTTTTCAAGGTTTCCCAAGCCAATTTCTTGACAAGGTAAATGTATTAAAAATTAGATATAGA
Organism: Balaenoptera borealis; assembly: GCF_965194805.1. Classification (NCBI taxonomy): domain Eukaryota; kingdom Metazoa; phylum Chordata; class Mammalia; order Artiodactyla; family Balaenopteridae; genus Balaenoptera; species Balaenoptera borealis. The sequence continues at coordinate 160,844,014 of NC_138866.1, forward strand.
AGAAAATTAACTCCTGGTAAGTAAAAATCAACCTCAAATATTTATTGAGTGCTGCCTATATTCATGTTATTTAAGAGGCAAAAAGGTTTGCGCTGAAGATTGGGCTGCATTAGGCATTACTCAAAGCTAACAGGTATCTTTTTGCCAAACTCACCAGAGGCCTTCAGAAAACTCCCTGGTTCTACTGAATCCACATCTGCCCCATAAGAGAGTATGTTAGAATGGAAAGAACTTGGACTGGGAATTCCCTGGTTGCCCAGTGGTTAGGACTCTGCACTTTCACTCTGGGGGCACTGCCAAAAATTAAAAAAAAAGAACTTGGACCGGAAGCCAGAAGGACTTGTACTTTAATCCCAGCTCCGCCATCACTGGTTTCCCTTTGTCTCTCTCTGTCTGTCTGTCACTGTGTCTCTCTCCTTCCTCCCTCTCTACCTGTCTCTATGTAAAAATGGATTAAATTTCTCTTTCAGAGAGAAGGACTGGCACATAAGAGAAGCTTCAAAAGTACTACCTGCTCCAAAATATTACCTGCTCCGTCTCCCATCTGCCACTTGCTCAAAATATGCATTGTTCATAAACTTCTAGTACAATCTTGTAACATTTTAAAATTCGTGTTTAATAACTACAGGTTGAACGATTGAATCAAATCATATCCCCAATTTATTTTCTGCACCACCAAGGTCTTGCACCCTGTGTGATCATTTCAGCCACTTCCTCGTAGACCATCTTCTCCTGTTATCTTTATTCTTACTTCACTATTCAGTAGTTTCCTCTCCTGAAAATGCTAATAAAATATTCCAAAACAAGAATGGGGCTAGCAACTGATTCATATGATATTAAAAGGCTTTAAGTTAGATTCTGCTTATTGGAAGCAAAGCGTTCACACATACCAATGCTATACTACTTTTATGAAAAGTTGTCCATCTCTAAAAGTCTAACGAATTTTAACATCCAGTTTGAAAAGCAGACAACAGCACCAATCGCCAGCTCCTAGAAAACTGTTTTAGATTCACATGTGATGGATCATAGAATAATACTACAGCCCAAAATAGTGAAAAAAAAGGTATAAGGAATGAAGAGACTTGCATTCAAATCCCAGTGGTGTCCCCTAATAGATTCTTTATAAGTCAATGAATTTCTCTGAGCCTCAGATTGACCAACTGTGAAATGGACATAATAGCTTCTTACCTCATAGTAATGAGAGAATTTAAGGAAATGCATTGTAATAATATACCCAGTGATATAAAGCTTTGATGTGGGTACTAAAAAATAAAAATAAAAACACATTTCCTTTAATCCTCCTGTTTTGTTTAATAATAAACTAAGTTTTTCAAGTCTAGCCCAAACCATGAGTCAAAGAAATCATAGAAAAAGACATGTTGTGAAGCAATACTGTAGTCCAAGTCATTGTAAGTTATTGTCTGTTTTATTCCAAGCGCTGTGCTACACACTATTTGCTTTCATATTTGTACTGGTTTCAAACTGCTCTGGACTCTTAGAAGCAACAGACCTATAAAAATAGAATGTATGGCTGTTATTTCCTAAGAATCTTTTGTTGGTGTGCCTTCAGCTGCTAAAAAGAACAAAAGAAAGAAAGAAAATCTATGAAACCAGGAATTCTTTGAGACAGAAATATCTCCATCTTTCTTCTCTTGACTCAAAGCATAAATCACATTGAAAGAGCCAATATTTTCTAGTTTAAAAAAATGCCAGGTTTTTTCTCTTCATTCCATTTGTCAATTAAAAGAATGCTTCTGACAAAATTTTCGTAGTGAAAAAATACATATCTGAAGATCACAACCTGAATCTGACATTTACCATGGTAATTTGTACACAGAAAAAGCTCAGTGAATGTTTGTGGAATTTGGTCTTGGCTTTGGCCTTGACCTGAATGTAAACTATGGAGTGAGGCACCTCCCTTTCTTCCCCTTCTGTAAAAGGAGTGGGATATTATCATGCATACACTTTTGGAAAGATTGTATGAAAGTCATTACAGTTTTGTAGCTTTTTTAGCTCCTTGGAAGACAAAGGATGGTAAGGATTCTGTTTTTTGAAAGCAAAGGTTGTTTGCATAGCTTCTGAGTGACCCATTGCTTGCACTCTTCGGGTTTATTTACTTTCTGTTTTGTTGCTCTGGAACAGAAGGAAACAGACTGCCGGGTAGAAGTCCCAGTAGCAGGCTGCCGATGCTTTTAATACGAAAGCTATTTTTATAAACTGAATTTTAGTGACAAAACAATGTGGGGATGCTGTGCCCTGCAGAGTGGTCTGTACTCTTAAAAATCTGTGGATAAAGGACTCTGAAACTGGGGAACCTTAGAGGTGTAAAGACCTCAAAATCTTTCTCATCGCCAACGCTGCAGTAGCATTTTGCCAGCTTCAAAGAATGATGCAAATCTGAGCCACTATTAATATTGTTCTTATTCTATCTTGAGCCTCAGTGCTGGGCTCTTGTGAGAGAACTTGCTGGTACACTGGCAATATCATCTCAACACAACCCTGATTGTATTGCTTTAAAAAGTGTGATGAACTGGGAGATTGGGATTGACATATATACACTAATATGTATAAAATGAATAACTGATAAGAACCTGCTGTATAAAAAAAATAAATTAAATTAAATTGAAAAAATAAAATAAAATAAAAATGTCCATTTTCCCACAAAAAAAATAAAAATAAAAAAATAAAAAGTAAGGTGAGGGGAATTCCGTGGCAGTCCAGTGGTTGGGACTCTGCACTCACACTGCTCAGGGCCCAGGTTCAGTCCCTGGTTGGGGAACTAAGATCTCACAAGCTGTGTGGCACAGCCAAAAAAAAAAAACACACACACAAAAATCAAAAGTAAGGTGCCCACCTTGACGGACACTCTAAAGAGCGAATAGTTCAGAGAAGTGAGCCTTCCTCTTCAAAAAAAGTATAAAAAGTCTTTTTTTATTTTCCCTAGAGAAGGCAATGAGAGGTAAATTTCCCACTGTTGTTCATGTTTTTTATGGTGGCTTTCTTTAATGTTCCCCTGGCATTCAATGTCATGGCCCCAGGCCAGAAATTTTAATGGTAAAAAGGTCCTATGCAGTCATGGCTGGGAGTAGAAAAAGAGGTGAATTTTCCAGTTTATCACAGGAAAAGCACACACATTCATTTGTAAATGAATTTATTAAAAAAGGTATATCCTTAGACCACCAGCTTGAGGATAAAACCGGGGGTAAATAAATGGCGCAAGCATTATGATGCCTAAACCCCTCAACTTTCTTCCCTCTTGCAAAAGTGTGAGTGAACGGAACTTGGGGTTTGGAGGTTTTGACAGTTAATTTTCTGTGTCTACTTGGCTGGGCCACAGTGCCAGATGTTTGGTCAAACATTATTCTGGATGTTTCTGTGAAAGTGTTTTTTGGGATTGGATAAACATTTGAATCGGTGGATTTTGAGTAAAGCAGGTTATCCTCATGGTATCAATGGGCCTCATCTGATCAGTTGATGGCTTTAACAGAGCAAAGGCTGGCCTCCCCTAAGCAAGGGGGAATTCTGCAAGGGACAGCCTTAGACTTGACCTGAGATATCTCGGCATCGATGATATGGGCCTGTGGAGTTGCCACGACTAGCCAACGCTTGACCAAGTATTGATTTAGACTCTTCTGGGGCCACTTAGGGGATGAATCCCTGGGTATGGTGTATGGCCCATCTGATTCCAGTTTTCTGCTCTGGTACTTATTCATGTTATTTTATCATACCACATTATTTTACTATTAATGACTAAAGATAGGTAGATTTTTTTTTAATCCATCATTATATTTATCAACTGCCATATTGACGACTATAGTTGAGTCACCATTTCTGACACTTTCGTATTTTACCTAGTACGTTTCAGTTTTGTTTCAGTAAACAGATAGCAGTCTGGCAGTCACTATATGCTGCAGCGTGCTTCGACCCCACCTTCAAAATGTATTCCATACTCCATCACCTCCTCCCTCCCTAGTCCAAGCCATCAGGCTCCCCGAGCCTCCAGGTCAGCCAGCTCAGCAGTGACCCCCAAACCAGCCTTCCTGCTTCTCCTCTTGCCCCCAGCCATCGGGTCCCTACACAGAGGCGCAGGAGAGAGCCCTTGAAGAGTAAATCAAGCCACACCATTCACTGCCCAAAACTCTCCAGTGGTTTCCCACCTGACCCGGGTGAGATCTCACATCCTCTCACAGCCTTTGTGCCTCCTATTTCCACCTGCCTCTCTGTCCTGCCCACCCTGCTTCCCTCCCTGGCTTCTCCCAGAGCTGGGTCAGCTGTTCCTTGGACAGGCTGAGCGCAGCCCTTTCTTAGGGCCTTTGCCTTTACCCTTCCTCCGCCTGGACTACGGTTGCTCAAGTACTGGCCCACTTGTTCTTTTATCTCCTCCAGTTTTCTACTTCCTTCTATATTTAAACACACACCTCCCCCAGAGCTTCTATATCCTGCTTTATTTTCCTTCACAGGACTTACCATCATCCATATCATATTATTTTGAAGAAACTTTATCATCCGTCTCTCCCACTGCAAAAGCAGTGCTGTGGACTGAAAAAAAAAAATGCACGTGAGAGTTGCAAGTTAAGTTTTATTTGGGGCAAAATGAGAACTGTAGCCCAGGAGATAGCATCTCAGATAGCTTTGAGGAACTGCTCCAGAGAGGTGGAGGGGAGGTCAGTATTGTTTATGACTTTAGTGAATAGGGGCACGTGCATCAAGCACACATTTTGGCAGAGGCTTGCTGCTAGTCAGGAGGAACAGATGTCATTGTTAACGATTAGTGCTTTTCTAGATGAGAGGAAATACAAGAATCTGGGCTCATAAAATCTTCTCCTGAAAATATCTAACTATCAGAAGGCCTGTTCTGCCGGTTTTCCCGGAGCACAGAGGGCCTCGTTCCTGATCTCTGCCCTAAACTGTCAGGCTGTGTTGAAGGTCAGCGGCTACAGTGGCCAGTGACCTCATCCTTGTAGAGGCAGATGGCAAGTGCCAATTTTTAGTTGGCACCACGAAAGTAGGGACTTTCTCTTAACTATGGCTGTATCCTCCACCCCTAGAACAGAGCCTGGCACATAGTAGGTGCTTTGTAAATATCTGTTTAATAAAAGGTGAAAGAAAGACCACAAAGTCTACCTGAATAAGGCTGAAGAAACATGATTTACATAAATTCTAGATTTCACAAAATCTGCACATGTGGATCAAGCAGGGACAGATTCAAGTACAGCACATTTTCTGAACCCCTGAGGGAGAGCAGAGGGTAGTTTTACAGTTGAGGAAGGTCTCTGCAGTGAGCACACAAGAAATCAAGCGACCCCATGCACTTGCCCACTTTACCTTATGAAAAAAACACCTCTGTTTGATCCTGGCTATGGTTCCAAAAAAGGATTTGAAGCCAGAGCTGCAAATGATCTTCCTTTTCTCCTTGAAGCTCCCACACTTCCAAAAGAAAATGTTTAAAGTGTTTTTTGCTCAAAAACTTTTTTTTTTCTTTCAGGTTTGAAGGTAGATTGCAGGCATTATCCAAGACTTATCGCATCAGTTACTTTAATAGTTTGAATACAATGCCACATTATCCTCCAGCACTTGAAGAGAGTCCTTTCACAATAACCCCTGAGGACTCACGTATTCAGGAGGCTGGCAAAAATTAGAGCTGCTCTTGGTGTTAGTTCAAGGCTGCCCAGCTAACTTGTTGCACCATTCAGGAAGGTAAATCCTAGGTGAAAGACATGCACAGTACCCATCTAGTCTTTAATAACTCTACATGACCCTAATTAGGGTGCTTGGTTTAATGCAAATGACTCTGAACCACAATTTAGGCTTAACTTCCTTTTCCTGCTCAGCCTTTCACCAGCTTTATGAGTTTGATGAGTGATGTAACCTTCCAGTGTAAGTTTCCTCATATTAAGGGGGGGTGGAGGGGGGAACTAAAGTTTGAATGAGGCCTTCTAAATCTAATATTGTCCATTCCCCCCCCCCATTTCTCTCCTCTTCTTATCATCTAAGCTGAGCCATCTAAAGAGCTCTTCTGATCCCCTTCAAATTCCAACCCCACCCTCCTTAAGGAAAGCATTAACATGATATTCACCTTAACTACTTAGGAGTCCATTAGTAGAAGGAGTGCTAATGCTACTTCAAAGATGAAGCAGTGAATTTCCTTTTGGAAAACAGAGAAAGAGAAATGAAATTCAACCAAGGACTCACTCACAACTTAGAGCCAAGACCCACTCTCATCCTTTCCACCGTTTCCCTACCTGGGTACTGAAGGCGATGCTAGTGGCAAACACCTGCGCCTTCCAGCCATGGGGAAGCAAGAGTGACTCCATCCCTTTTCTCCTGCCTATAAACCACAATACGCCTCTCTCACATGGAGGGAGAATTGAAAGGGAATAGCTCATTTCTTTATTCATGTTATGTTTCTTTTCAATCTCAACTTCACATGCAGACCTTTTGCCCCGCAGTTGAATTTCTAGAAGTATATTCCAGGAAAGCAAGACAATCACACAAATATGTATGTACAAAGATATTCATCACAGGACCGTACGGGGTCAATTAAACCAGCCAAGTCTCGTGTGTATGATAAAACATAATACAGACATGAAAAATGAGTGTTGTACATTTATACATTTATATTTATTGGCATGGAAAGCATTTTAAAAATATCATATATACCACAATCCTGTCTTCGTAAAAACAATACATGTATGTATGCCTAAAGAAGGAATCAGGTACCAAAGTGTTGTGTTCATGGTAGCATTTGGAGTACTTTCATTTTCTACTTTATATCTTCCTATATATCATGTAATGTCTATTACAATGTGCATCTGTTAATTTAGAAAAATGTTCTTCATGGATAATACTTGCACAAGGTACAAAATTTAAAGGACACAAGAGTAAAACAATTAGAATTAAGGCTCCCTGCCTCTTACAATCCCTTCCAGAAGGCAATTACTGTTTCCTCTTATCTTCTTTAATCTTCTGAGACAGTCTACACTTTTCCATATCAGAAAAACAATAATACTGGTTCCATTTTGAAAAAATAATTTCAGGAAAATTAAAATTAAGCCTTTGCACTTGAAGTCAAGCACCCAAAGTAGTAATATAACAACTTGGATTTTCTTCTTTGTTTTGCCATAGAACAGTGGACAGAAAATATTAAATATATTTCCCAACTCTGGGGTATGGAATAGGCCTTCTTCGTTACGTTGCATTTATTTAAGTATGTGTCTTTCTGCCTCATAAGACTATACATATACATTTTTTTGAGGACAGAATTGGTGTCATGCAATTTTTGTGTCCTCCACAGAGCCTATGTACAATAAAATAAATTAAAATAATATTTATACTATATCAAGATTTTATGTTATAAGGGTTTATTAATGCTAGAGATTATCATGACTGCTAAATAATAATTTGTATACAGCAAGCAAGAAATATATCACTCCTTAAGAGCTAAATAAATGCATATGGTCTGAAACAAGATCTGACAGTTTGAGCTGGAGTGGCAGTGTTCACAAATATTTCCATGGTACTCACTCTGTGCCAAGTGTAGTTCTAAGCACTTGACAGGTATTGACTCATTTAATCTTCTTAACAATCCTGAGAAAAATTTACCCTATTCTACAAGGATAAGGAAAACAAGGCATAGAAGGAATTAAATAACTCACCCAAGATGGTCACGTGGGCTCTGGGGAGGTGTTGCTTATGTTAGTAAGCCAGTACTTTTCACCTAAGCCTCTTAAAGTATTTTATAGCAGACAAATAGAAATAAAACCGTGCTTCAATACAGCACTTAACGGTGTTGTTTGTTGTAATGCCTAAAATAAATATCTTCATATCACAATGGAGCCGACAGCCCTGAATGTCTGCCTCTTGCTCTACAGCATCTAGACCACACTCCCTCACCTGTAAGAGTAAGAGTTGCCTCATTTACAGGGGACAGACCACAGTCCAAGAAACTGAAAGGAAATAGGACGAATGCTTGCCATTTAATGAGGTGTTCGTTGAGTATTCAAAGAACATTAAAAGGAATCAAGGAGAAAGTTTCTGGATAGCGAGGTCATTGTATCAATGCCAGGGTCTGTGGTCTCAAATTTAGGTGAGTTGAATTTAGTCCTTTCCAAGCTTGTGGTTTTTATTAAAACTTAACCACATCCAGCATTTGATGTAGACTGCAGACAGACACTGTAAATAATTAACAGAAAAACCTAAGCTGGACCTTTTTTTTTTTTCCAGGATGCTGAGAGCAGTCAAAGTACCGAGTGTCCTATATTCAACAGACAATTCAAGCAACGTGATGACAGAAACAGGAATCCTTGGGTCATCTAACAAAATATCTTATGAGGGGCTTCCCTGGTGGCGCAGTGGTTGAGAATCTGCCTGCCAATGCAGGGGACACGGGTTCGAGCCCTGGTCTGGGAAGATCCCACATGCCGCGAAGCAACTGGGCCCGTGAGCCACAATTGCTGAGCCTGTGCGTCTGGAGCCTGTGCTCCGCAACAAGAGAGGCCGCGATAGTGAGAGGCCCGCGCACCGCGATGAAGAGTGGCCCGCGCTTGCCACAACTAGAGAAAGCCCTCGCACAGAAACGAAGACCCAACACAGCCATAAATAAGTAAATTTTTTTTAAAAAATTGAAAAAAATAGCATAGATGATATAAAAAGAACCACCTTTTTAAAAAAAAAAAATATCTTATGAAGAGGAAAGGAAAGGTGTGAATTATCATCATTACCAAAACACGGTCCTTGGACCAGCATTACTGGCACCGCTTCATAGCTGAGTAGATAGATGCTCAGGGTCCCACCCCCGAAACCTCCTGAATTCAAATCTGCAGTTTATCAAGACCCCCAGATGGTTCAAATGCGCCATTACAGTTTGAGACACACTGATCTAGTTTAATTCCATTATTTTTCAGATGAAAAAACTGAGTGCTACCAAGGAGCGAAACTCAAAGGCTCCTGCTCCGTAGAGACAAGATTAAAATGCAAATGGGAAAATATAAAGGGACTAATGCAAAATAGTTTTACTCATGGAGTTCTAAACTGACCACTGTGCATATTAATATTTTTTGTGGTTATAAGTGGGAATTAGAGGTGATGTTGAAATAGGAAGTAACTTCAGCTTTTCTGTAACCAGTTGAACCCCATAATCAATATACTCCTAGCCACCCTTGTCTCTACAAATGGGATAAAATGTCCTGGGCAAAATGTATTTCCTTAGTGAGGGCAATTTTCCTAGCATCAGTTTTTTTCCCCAGTCTTCAGGTACAACTGCAAAAAAAAAAAATTTTTTTTAGGCTGTTTTCTCCATGATGTGATAATTACTGCCATATTTTAAATGTAACCCTCTTCTAAAAATATAAATGTGAAATGCAACATCTTAGCTGTACACTATGATTATCAAACATTTCCCTTGCTCAACTGATTTTCCAAACAGTATCAAATGAGCTAGGTATTTATTAGAATTTTTTTCTCTTTTCCTTTTGGAGGACAGAAGCATTTATATTTTCATCCATGGGAGAGATAAAGCAATTATAGGTTATTTAAACATGGTTGGTCCCAATTCTAACTTCTTGGGAGGGGTTCATGATTAATTAGTATTTAGGAGCAGATTGAAAATTGAAATAGCTCCCTGAATGCTTAGAGATAAGTAATTAGGTACAACAGTTTGTCTGAAAAATGCGACACTTGTTAGTGTTTAACAAAGCTGGACAGAATAATAGTTGTTGACCTGTGTCTTAGTCAATTCAGCCTGTTATAACAAAAATACCACAGACTGGGTGGCTTAAACATTGATTTCTGGACGGTTCTGGAGGCTGGAAGTCCAAGATCAGGGTCTGATGAGGGCCCACTTTGCACCTTCTCACCGTGTCCTTACACCACCCAGCGTGAGAGCAAGCTAATCCCATTCATGAAACTCTACCCTCATGACCAAGTCACTTCCCAAAGGCCCCATCTACTCTGGGGAGTAGAATTTCAACCTGTGAATTTTGGGGGTGACACAAACATTCAGTTCATAACGACCTCCAGCTCTAATCGCCTGAATTCATACCCACGTTGCGTAAGAGAATTTGGTTGGATTTGTCCATATCACATAATAGATTGTTATCCATCTCTTTTCTCAGCACGTTTCCTTCTGCATAAAAGATTCACCTGGGATACTTTCAGCTCTTACTGTGTACCCAGCAATGTAGTGGGTGCTTCCACTTACATTATCACACTGACTGTTCAGTCCGTGTTTACCTCTTAAATTGACCATGAGTTTCAAGATTCAAAAAACAATGATCCTCATCTGGGATTTATTCCAAAGAAATTTTTTTTCCCTCACTCAAGTGACTTATTATTTGAGAATTCCTGATGGTCTATGGCTAAAGACTGGTCAGCACTACTGGAAAAAAGTGGAAGACCAGAGACACTTCCAGGAACCCACGGTCCCTTCAGACCACCGTATCCCTAGTGGTTCACTATGCATGTATTTTTGCAGAGGATGGTGGATGCTGTGTAGGAAATGACCGTCAGAGCTGGAATTTTCATTCCGGAGCCAACCTCTCAAGGTCGTCTTCAGAAAGAATATTTTGGCTTCAGTTATTTGTCCTTGACAAAATGAAACATGATATTTCCCAAGACTTTGCAAAAGTTGGATGCCTTCTGCACCAAATGGGCTGTGTACTGACCAAAAAAACCAAGCCATTTTTTTGAGGCAGAGTAATCAAGCACAAAGCGAAGTTCCATTTAAACTGAAGTTACATAGACAAACATACATGGCATGTTCCTCTCTTATCCCCCGAAACCCAAGGCAGGGAGACTAGGAAGCAAAAAGTGATGGAGAGAGGAATTCAACCTACATCCCAGCTCTTCAGGATTACCCAGCTCTTCGGGTCTATAAGGAAGGAAGGAAAGGGTTTTCTGAGTCAAAAATGAAGCATCAATTATGGTATGTCAAGAGGCGTGAGGAAAACATGAGTCCTCGAAAGGTTTGGGGGGATTACTAGAAGGCTTACATTTAGGTTATAATTTGACTGATCTATCTCATTTTATTCAGTCTTATGGATGATATTTGATTTAGAGTTTTGACAACATGAATCTTAGTAGTCTTGCCGATGACACGGTGCTTAATTCCCTGAAGGCTTCACCTTTTTAATATATCTTTCATCACTGTATTATAGTCTGCCCAGTGATAGACATCTTCCTGAAGATAATTATATGCCTCTGGTATTTTTTTTATTCTTCAGTAACTTCCCCAGTGTTTGAAATCTACAGTCTTTGCTCTTTTATCTCATATGGCAGAGTATTTTTCCTCATGAAGAGTTCTTTCATAAAAAGACCTTAAAGTTCTTTACAGATATTAATTAATTCTCTCACCAGGAATTTACCTATTTTGCCTCCTTGGGAAACTGAGGCAGAAAGCAAGGTGACATATTGGAATCATGTAAAGACTTAGCACCAGAGCTTGAATGATTATCCAGGGGATAAATTCTCACTGTTATCTTCAGAAAGAAATTGTATTCCGAACTTGACATAAATAATGGTGATCCAAAAAATCAAATCATAAAGTAGAAGAGACCTGCAAAATTTCACTTCACTGACATGCAAACCTGCAGGGAAACTTATTCTTAATAAAGATTTAGCCGCTAAGGCTTACAGTGAAACTCATATTACCAAGATTTTATTACCGTGCACATACACACACCCAGCAGAATTTTTAGTACCCTACTATGAAGTGTTATTTGAAATCATTAAAACTAAACTGCACCTGTCAAAATAAATCAACCAATACATTTAGTGATTTGGAATCCATGACTCTTTATCTTTTCTATACATTCATTAATTCTTAATATTCTTTCCCATCATTAGAGTTTCATTTCCAAGTATGCCTGTCCTATAAAAATAGTGTGTTAAAATGAAATTGGGTATTTAATGCCCAATTCCGTCTGTGGATTCATCTGGATTGAGCTTTGTCACACAGTATGTGCTTACCGTGCTGCTATAGGGTTTTCCTCCTATAAAATGTTTTACAGCTTTACACTGTAAAAGTCAATCCAGCTGACAGATCTTGGCTGTTGCCTTTATGTATGTCTGTGTGATTTAACATGTTTCTGATTAACAATGGAGCTTCCTGATGCTGTCAAAATAAGTAAAGTATGAAATGCCTTTCTAGAAATGCCTATTTTTAAAAGAGAGATTAAATAAACAAGCCATTCCTGCTGGTAAAATAATTGATTATGTTGCTGACTATTTAATATTATGTTTAGCCAGAACTCCGTGGGGACAGTTTATTACATCAGCATAAACAAAGGGAGACCTGAAGGGGGGGACACAGTACTCCATGAGGGAAGCAAATGAAAGGAGGCCACAGATATTTGTGTTTGAAAAGGACGGAACAAATGCTTTCCTTGCTGAGGTCACCAACAGATTGCATGAAAACACACACACAGACTCCAGTGCGGCCAGCTCACCAGCGCCATACTGAAAAAGGGACCTACGTGTTTTATAAATAACCCTAACAACCTCTAACGATGTATGCAATTAAGAAAATGGTTTGCTTGATAAAGTTTAGAATCCTGACTTTAGCAGGTAGGAACCTGGCTGGTTTCAGTCTTCATTTTGCTTCATTCACGGTCCAGTTTTGTTTCTACTTTCTGGCTACCCTTGGGAAAAATCTATGAACCTATTTTCCATGGACTCCTTGAGTAGGGGTGTCAGGAAGAGAAACTGATCCAGTCTCCAAGCTTCCCTTGATGAGTTAGGCATCAAATATATTATTAGAAAACACGGAGCTAGCCACTAAATGGTGTCATGATTATATCTGCATGATCTGGGATGGCTCTATAATTTTTTGAGCGTGTGCTTTCGTTTTGGGATTAGGAAATGTTTGTTTCTCCTGCTATGGTGGATTTTGAGAGAAAGAAGGAAGTGTTAAGAATCTACTGTGTCCTCTTTTTCTATTTGTGAAAGCTGGGAGTTCTACAAGCATTCTTTTCTTGAATTTTCCCCCAAACCATGTGAGGTGGTTATGATCTGCTTATTTACAGTGAAAGAAACCGAGACAGAGTGAGGTTTAGAATTCACTTGAGGCCACACAGCTAGTGAAAGGCAGTGTCCTTGTTGGCAAAGCCCAGGGTGTTTCTTGAGCAGGGAAGGTGCCTCTGTGCCCAATACTGCCTTTCCAGGTCCCTGGGGGAGAAGAAGGTAGGAGAGGAGGCTGAATGTCCCCGAGCCCAACAATGGCCAGAGCCAGTCAAACCATCCCCTCAACACTCTGTTCAGATTATTATCTAATGTTTATTGACAGCACCAACACCATCCCGATTTCTCCCATTTTCAGGGATTAAAGCTGGCTGAATAAAAGTGTCAAGAGACTTGTCTCACTTTAAGTGCCTACGTTTATTAACTTGAAAATGGAAGTATGGGTTTAAAGGTTGGGGGAATAATAATAGTGGGTGTAGAGATGGGTATTATTTGTTTCTCTTTTTCAGATATTCCACGTGTAGCTTTTTAATTTAAGGATAAACGAAAGTCAGACCTTTTTTCCCTATTCCTTATTGCTAGTGTATTTTGGTTCATTACATATTTGCCAATATAGGTGTTTATGTCCTTAAACTATAACTCATAGTAGCTCCCGCCATGGGTGTGATCACATCCATATGACTACCTTTCTCAGCACCCGCCATGGCCCCAAACATACATGAAGAGTTGATTAGGTGGAGACCGTGGGCCAGAATTATCATAGAAGATTCAACTAGTGTATCTTGTTATCTGTGCTCCATGGGGCATAGTTTTAAAAGCATGCATTTTGGCATAAGAGAGGCTTGTATTTATAGGTCAACTAAGTAATTACTTTGTCAAACACATGACTTCAAGATTCAGATTCTGGCTTCAAAACTAGCTCTGTTGCCTTGCACTTCATTTCTTTAACTCTGAGCTTTGGTTTCCTTATCTATAAAATAAGGAGAGTATTTCCCACCTTACTGAGTTGAGAAGGTGTCCTTCAGGTCATGATTTCCAGGCTGAGAGAGAGCAGGCAGCAGTGGGACCTGCAGGGCAGCTCCTGGTTAGGAGAGGTAGAGCAGGCGGGCTGGAGTGTGAGACATGAGGAGGGAGGAAGGTAAAATCAGAAGTAGGATTTAGAATGAGGGAAGGCTGGGGTGAAAAATGTGAGAAGAGCTAACTGTAGCTGGGAAGACAACGGCACAGGTCAAATCCACGTGGGTGAGGCATGCTCCAAAAGATGGGCCTAAGTAGAGAAACAAGGATAGAACAGGCATGACATTGCTAGGACCAGTGCAGTAGCTTAAAGGAAGGTAGCAGATGAGGCAGTGGGAGAATTAAATGAGATAATGTGAAGGGTTCTGGCCTGGAGCTTTATAGCAGACTCCTAGTTCTTCCTTCCATTTTTTTCCTTCCCCTTTTCCTTCTCTTTCCACTTCCTATGAAAGGGAGAGGCTCAACTGCTCAAAAAACTGCTAAAAACCCACCTGACCTCCTGCAGCACTTTCAAATGATGAGTCATTACTTCAGTGATATTTCTAAAGAGTGGTGCTCTCAACCCAAACACTGCCAGATGTGCCTTCTACTCAAAATGATGATGTCATTTGTGCACATTTTGAATTTTTTTTAAGTGATCTGATCTATAGTGATTTATTCAGATAGAAATCAAAGTTCAGTTAACTTTTTTGACTCAGAAAGCCTAGCTTTTAAGGAGATGAATATTTAAATGATTTTAAATCCCTACTACATTTTCCAAAGCTCAACTCATATCACGAAAAAACAGGATTAACTTGTATGATCGAAGTTAACCCAAACGGTATTTTTTTTTTGCCTTATTTTGGACTTATATGCAGTCATTGACATTAACATCATGCTAAAGACCTTCTGCCATTAATCCATCCCCTCCTTCCTCTAGCACTATAAACTACCCAAGACTAAAGAGTGTTTCTCTTAGAAGGTCGCACCAAGTTTCTTTAATTTAATCATCAATAAGCATTTCTCATTTGGATGAGCCTCTTCTGTTACTGCAGGCAACGGGATACCCGGGGGACAGCCTAACCTATCACTGGGAGGGGCTCGGGAATGCCACTAAGTGGCCATAAGAGAAGCCTGAGATGGTAGAGGTAGGAAATGGCCAGATGTTTATGGCATGGACTCCAATTCCTTCCAAACCCAAACACATACCTCCAAGGCATTGGAGATGGGCAGCCCAAGTTCCAAGGCCAGTTCTAAAACATATTAGCAACTTACTTCATTTAGCTAGTTTTCCCGTTTTGTAGCATGGGGATAACAATGACAACTATACAGAATTTCGTAAGGATTAATTAAGACAGCACGTAAAAGCGCCTGTCACGTAATAGTCACCTAAAAAGTAGTGAGTGCAGACGTAATAGCTATTATTTATGAAGCATTTAATACACTCCAGGCACGGCAATAAGTATTTTATGGGCATTATCCTTTTTGTTCCTCTCAACAACCTTTAGAACTAAGCATTATTATTCTCATTTTATTGACAAGGAGATGAAAGTATAGAGCATTTACCTGACTTACTTAGGGTCCCATAGACGTTAAGTGGTAAGTGGAGAATGCCAGTTCCTGTTTGTATAAGCCCACTACATTTTAATTAAATACATCAGGAGTTAACCCCCAGGGAACCATGAGATTTGGAAATGATTTAGAGCTTCATAGAGAAAGCTACCATACGACTATGATTAATGAAAGAGTACGTTAATAAAAGAGTAAAAAAAGAGCGAGATGACATTAACTTGAATTATAAAAGTCAGTGGGTACAGATGAACTTATTTACAAAACAGAAACAGACTCACAGACACAGAGAACAAACTTACAGTTACCAAAGGGAAAGGGCGGGGTGGCGGATAAACTAGGAGTTTGGGAATAACAGATACACACCACTATATATAAAATAGATAAACAACACAGATTTATTGTATAGCACAGGGAACTATATTCAATATCTTGTAATAGCCTATAAGGTAAAAGAATCAAAAAAAAGTATGTATATATATATAACTGAATCATTTGGCTGTACACCTGAAACTAACTCAATATTGCAAATCAACTATACTTCAATAAAAAAATTTTAAGAGAAAAAAAAAGCCGGAGAGACTTTTCAGCATCTATTTTTTTAGAATTCATAAATTCCAATTTCAATAAACTCCATTTAAGTATCAAAATAGTGATGAGTATAATGGGATCAAACCAGAGGAAGGTCGAGATGGTTTGGAGAGAAGGGACTAGTCCATGGGAGAAATACCAGGACATAATTTGGGGCTTGTAATCTCTATTCAGATTATGACATAACCATTGACGATCATGCAAAAACAGATATTATTTGCATGCGGTGCTGGATTTCAATCTCCCACTAAATTTTTAGTGGTTGTTGTCAGCTTGTTTCTAGAGAAATTCTGCTTAATGATGAGAGTGACAAGGCAGGTGTTTTGTGTGCATTTTTTGAAGGAGAGATTGTTCAAGCTCATTGAAAGTGTCCTGTGACGATTGCAGACTAAGAGGGAGACATCTTAGCGAATAGAAAGGGAAAACTTCCTATAAAAATGTGAAGTTTAATGAGATGGAAGTGGAATAAATGTGAGGAAAGGCAACCCGAGCTAAGGAATTAGGGAGAGTGTTTCGCTTGTCTGGGTGTTGGAGGGTGTTGAGTATTATTGTTAATTGCATTCCTGTAATGTCCTGGCTACTGCGACCTAATGTCCACTTTAAGCCCATCTCGAGCTTGAGCAATTGAAAGATAATAAGAGGAAAATTAGTAATGAATCCTTTTTACTATCTGCTGTAAATGGGCTCCATTGAAACAGTCTGTGTTTAGACTGGTAATAAAAATGAATGATGAAGGCAGACATTTAACTTGGGAATTGGTTCAAGCAAGCAACATATTTTCTATTTCAAAAAAAAAGAAGAAAACACCTCACAAATAATTTAGGTTATGGAGAAATTCCTTGCTTGGAAACTTTCTGCAACGACTGGGCAGTTTTTATAAGGCTTGGCAAGGTGTATGTGGGGTTTTTTGTCTTTCTGTGTCTTGAAACATTGGGAAGGACTATAGCAGTAGCTGAAGAACTTTATTTGTTAATTTGTCAGTATGTAGACCTTTGTTTCTCCACTGGGCAACCACAGGAGCATTAGGAAGGATGACATTCATAAAACACGTGCCACAACTTAGGGACCAAGGACCCTGCTAACACGGAGATCTGTTATTCAAATACTCCAACTAGAGCCTTACCTAGACCCTGAAATCATTAATCCAAAAAAAAGTATCATTTCTTCATCTCGTTTACACTCTCCCTAAAAGAAAATAAATCTGATTTATTATTTTCTTACCCATCACAGTGTAAGAGTCTGAAAAATGGAATTGCTCATTTTTGGAGAACTAATGTCCCTAACGCCCTGAACACAGTCCTTACAGCAGCAGCCCAGCAGGGTGGGGACTTTTATCCTCCTCTTAGGGATCAGAAAATTAAGGCTCAGAGAATATGTCCACTAATAAGTAACGGAGCCTGGAATTCAGCGCTAAGTTGGACGAACTCTGGAGGCCCACATTCTTTCCGCTGCACTGCTGCCCGAGGTTGGATAATGCATGGCAGTCACTTAACTAGAAAAGACAATGATAACAGAGACCACACCTCTAGGCGTGTGTTGTGTAGCCATCCAAGCAACAGCGTGTGCGCACGTGTGCGCACGCACACACACACACACGCACAGAGCCCTCGGCCTTTTCTTGGCTCTCTCTTCTTTTTATTTAATTTAATTTTATTTGTTTATTAATTTTTAATGGGGTAGAGTTGCTTTACAATGTTGTGTTAGTTTCCGCTGTACTGCAAAGTGAATCAGCTATACATATACATTTATCCCCTCTTTTTTGGATTTCCTTCCCATTTAGGTCACCGCAGAGCACTGAGTAGAGTTCCCTGTACTATGCAGTAGGGTCTCATTAGTTACTTATTTTATATATAGTAGCAATAGCGTATATATGTCAATCCAAATCTCCCAATTCATCCCACCCCTCTGCCCCCCTTGGTATCCTTATATTTGTTCTCTTGGCCCTCTCTTCTGAAGCAAGTTCCCTGGCTTGCTTTTGCCATGGAAACATCCGCAGCAATTATTGAAGAAAATGTGATTAGGAAGATGGGGAAGAATGAGTAAGATGGGACAAAGATGAAATTAGAACAGAGACTGGGAACAGGAAAGCGTAGGGGCCCACTCTCCTTGGCCCCTTGCCATGAAATGATCCATTAGGTGTTCACCAGTGTAGTTTACAAAGCTTTCAGGCCACTGAGTCAAGCTGCACCTCCCCACTGGTCTTTGTCACAGGGAAATAATGGAGGTGATGGCATGGAAGAAAAATGATTCTTTTGCCAGTCTCATGTTAAGATCATGTACAACATCTCCTCAGATCACTTGGGCTTCTGGGAACACTTAGCAACTGCTAGGAGACACAGGATTGCTATAGGGTATTCTGTTCAAGGTTTGCATTATTTCTGAGACTGAAGAAGCAGGTAGTACTTAGTTAAAATGAATAGTTAAAAAAATGGATTCCCACTTCTAAGCAAAAATCAAAACAAGATCAAAAACCCCTCACTGGCCAATGTTTTGTAATAATTGTAAATGGAAAGTAAGTTTTAAAAATTGTATTTAAAAAAAGTACCCACCCAACAGGAAAAAAATATCCTCACCGTTTCAGGCATCTGAGCACCTGGGTGTGTTAGAACCCAAGGGATCCGAAGTCACTCAATTATTTCCTCCAGGCTGAGTATGGCTTTCTTGCACTCTGAAAATGGCACTCGGTCCAGGAATCCCTGTAACGTGTGAAACATGAATATGCCATAAACTGGACAGGAAATGTAACCACATGTGGGGACAATCAAATAGCCCACTTTACCCAAACAGTAAGCCTGCAACGAGCTGATCCAGAAAGATTATAGTGGGAGTCAGAAGCATCGGTGTAAAACCCAAACACTTGACCTGGTCCCCACCTGGCTCCCTACCAATCAAAAGGAGAGCCCAGGGACACCTCATTCCACCTCGTAAGCATAGTCAGTGCCACACTGGGGACCGCCCCACATTCCTGCTGGTTGGAATCAGCACCTTGCTCCAGTGACTTTTGTGATTGTACTACCCATCCAATGCTGCTCACGGGTCTCCGGGCCCAGGGGCTGACAGTAGCTCCATCGATCAGATTCTCTAAAAGAAACCTAGCTTTGGTTTTGCACATGTGTGTTCTGCTTCCCTATTGGACGTCCTTCCCAATGGAGCTTTCCTTGAACTACTCAACTGGTTTGCAGACCAGGGCTGCGCCTGGGCTTAGGTGGTGACCAAGGAGAGGCTGTGGGGAGTGAGAAGGGAAGAGCTGAGGGTACCGAGTGATGGGGAGTCTGAGGCTCACAACTTGTTGTGGGAAATGCAACAAGTCAAAACGGTGAGTATCAGGCTGGAGAGGAGTTGGTGCCTTGACGCACAAGCAGAGGAAGTACTCAGGGCCCAACTGTGCTCTTCTTTTTTTTTTTTTTTTAATTTTTATTTTTTGGCCACACCACCTGGCATGTGGGATCTTAGTTCCCCCACCAGGGATTGAACCCACGGCCCCTGCTCTGGAAGCACAGAGCCTTAACCACTGGACCGCCAGGGAAGCCCCCCAACTCTGGCTGTAGACAGCCATGTCTGCTGGGGCACCATTCACACACTAGGCGTGTCCCAAGGCTTCCAAGTTCATCATTCACTTCCCCTGCATAACCTGAGGGAGAATTTAGTATTAAAGTACCCTCTTCAACAAACAGTCAAATGATTCCTAAGTGAGATGTTCAAAGGCCGAGTACCAGTGGGTCGGGCAAACTATTTGCAAGCTTAACAATCCATAGACCCAAGTCCTCATCTGGCTTGGAGCCTTCAGCTACTTCTACACCACGGTGGTGAAAAGGACAGGTAGAGAACCAGAGTCCACAATTTGGAGACCTCTCCATCGCAGAAAAAGGATATATTTTTAACGTTTTATAAATGATTATGCACCTTGTAACCCAAGATATAAAATTGTTTTCATTCCCATCCTTACTTTAAATTCTTATACTCAATTTG
Organism: Balaenoptera borealis; assembly: GCF_965194805.1. Taxonomy (NCBI): domain Eukaryota; kingdom Metazoa; phylum Chordata; class Mammalia; order Artiodactyla; family Balaenopteridae; genus Balaenoptera; species Balaenoptera borealis. The sequence continues at coordinate 160,864,093 of NC_138866.1, forward strand.
CATTGCATCTCTCTTTTTATCTTCCTTTGAATTCTTATTTTTGTTGTATCTTGTTGTCTTTCCTTGTTCTATTCCTCGATAAAACCTGTCATAACACTGGGCTGGGTTATGGAGATACATTTCCACAATCGCCAGTGTGTCCTTGCAACTCAATGTCACTTTTTAAGTAGCCAGGAGCCAGGATTTAGATTCTAGATTCTAAAGGTCTGGTCTCCAAAATTTTGTACTGCATCATACCTCTACCTGTAAAAAAATTAAATAAAAAATAACTGGGCCTAAACTCTTTACTAAATGTGTAATTATTAATTTATAGAATATCATCATGCACTGATACAGTACTATTACTAATATAATTCTAATAATATATTACCATTTACTAATATTTTAATTAGATACAGTATAAACCACCAAAAAGGGGGGAGAAGAATTTAAAGGATGAGAGGAAAATAAACTTACTTAGAAGTTCTCAATTTTCTTCCCATGCACTATTCAGCTGTCTCTATCACCCCCTTTTTGGGGACCACTGATCTAGTGAAGAGGAAAGATAACTTGATAAAAACACTTGTGATGAAAAAAGTGGCTTTTTTTTTCAACTGTGTTTATTGCAAATAAATAAAGAACACAAGAAAACAGAACTGCTCCCTAAGAAGCCAGCTGCAGCATTTCTATCCTAAAATAGCCCTGCAAGGTGGCTACAAGTCCATTTTTCTTGGGCAGAGGAAACAGGCTTGGTTTACACCGGTTTTGTCCCCAGAGGCTTCTCTGGGATGGGGCTGGACTGTGGTTGCTCTGCCCCCGCCGTTTCTAAGGAGATCCTGCCGGTGCTTGGATACAGACCCCATCCCTCCCTTTTCCCCCATTTGTCTCTGCCTAATTGAACTCCCTTTGGCACAGTCCTGTTTCACCTACTGATGAATAGTCTTTCGCTTTCTAGTTTTAGAGCTAAACGAAGCCCTGGAAGGAACCACTGTTTATCTTAACTATGTCCCCTGTGCAGAGACTAGTGCGCCCGGCGATCGATGTGGTTTCTCAGCAAATTAGCAGAGTTCAGCAGTTATTTGCTGGAACATCAGAAAGCCAGATACTGAATGGCTTTTGCCCAGAGTCACTGGGGAACCTCATTTGAAGGTAAGAAAAAGAACTTCAGCTTTACTCTAGCTTCTTGCTAAAGTTTGGAAGCTCTAAATAATGGCCGGAGTGAACTCATCATGTAAATACTCCTTCACCTAGATGACTGAGACAAATTTAGCACAAAATAGGTATATACATCTATATATCCATTGGTAACATATGGAACCAGAAACGTGTTGAATGCATGTCTCTGAGCTTATATATACCCCCAGAAAACGAAGTAGCCAAAGTTTAGAGAGCCAAGATTTCCTTCGACAATGAAAACCCAGCCTCAGGTTTATAGGAGCAAAGTCTACAAACTGGGTTGGGCCTCTCTGGGGAAGTAAATTAGCATTTGGATTGTTGTACAAAAATAAAATTTTTTTTAAAGTATAAATGAAGAATGTGCTCCTTACATTTATTTTGTGTTGTCCTTTAAAAAAAAAAAAATTATAAAGGGATAAGCAAACCTAGCCATCAGCCAACATTTCACAAATGAAGCCCAGAGAGGAAGAGTCACTCACTTTGGGTTACATGCCAGTTAGTAGCAAAGCGAAGACAACAGAACCCAGAATCCTGATTCTGAGACCAGTGGCCCTTGATTTCTAAAATGCTGTTACAGTTCATGCAAGACAAGAGATCCTTGTTTCTCCTGGAATGACAGCTCAGCCCCCCGCAAAAGGAAAAGTTTGTTTATTTTTTTTTCAAAATCTTTATGACAGACGAGGGGCTCTGAATTCAGGTCAGCAAAGTTGGTCATTACCTGGCCAACTGAAGAAGGAGATTTGTTAAATCTATCAGCATTTTAACATTATCGATAGATTCTGCAAACTTGCGTATCTCCCACATACTGTCCAAAAAAATCATTGTTTCGAGACTTCCCTGGTGGCGCAGTGGTTAAGGATCCGCCTGCGATTGCAGGGGACATGGATTCGATCCCTGGTCCGGGAAGATCCCACATGCCACGGAGCAACTAAACCCGTGTGCCACAACTACTGAAGCCCGTGAGCCTAGAGCCCGTGCTCCGCAACAAGAGAAGCCACTGCAATAAGAAGCCTGCCCACCGCAATGAAGAGTAGCCCCTGCTCGCCGCAACTAGAGAAAGCCCGCGTGCAGCAACGAAGACACAACACAGCCAAAAATAAATAAGTTAAAAACTCATAAAAAAAAAATATCATCGTTTCATGTGTTCATTCATTTGCACATTGCTTCTCCTATGTGCGAGACTCTGCAATGGACTCTGAGAATATTCGAGAATATGACGTGGTCTATGACACAATATCCATGTAAGTCAGTAATAAGCATTGTTAAATGCCCTATTTCATAGCATAGTGATAACTTCCTTCCTTTATTTTATAAAAATAACTATGGTCCTTGATTTTTAAGAATTCAAATAATAATATGGTTTAAAATGAAAAATAAACCCTTCAGACTCTTAGTCCCACTCCTTAACAATTCCCTGTGTACCTTCTGCATGTTGCCCTGTAGACACACATCCATAGATCTTCTTATTTATATATACAAATGGGAACATATAAATCATATTATTCTATAACTTGATTTTTACCCTTGGCAATATACCTTGGCAATCTTTCTGTATCAGCACACACAGCTCTACTAATTTCCTTCTAGCTACAAAATATTCCACTGAGATGATAAGCTGTAAATTTTGAGCCAGGACCCTACTGTGAATATTAAGGTTATTTTCAGTTTTCCCTCTTGAAAACAATACAGCAATGGTTCCACTTTTGCATATATCCTTATGTGCATTTTCAGTGTATTTGTAGAATAAATTCTTAGAACTGAAATTGCTGGGTCAAAGGATGTATTAATTTTCTAATTTTGTTAGATATCACCAAAGAACACTCGAAGATAACACAAAGCAGACACATCTAAGGACGCTGTGCTAATTTATACCCCGTCCACAGTGGGTATGAGTGCTGGTTTCCCAGACCTTTGCCAGCACCTAACTCTGTCAAGGTGATGAGCAAAAATAGTGTCTCAGTCCAGTTTGCAGTTCTTAATTTTCAGTGAGTGTGAGCATATTTTTGGGAGGATACTCTATTTAGGATGATTTTTATGTTAGCTACCTACCTTTTCCATTTTAAAAATATATATATTTATTTATTTTAAAATCTCAATATTTTTTGAAGTCATCTTTGTCTTATGTGTTGCAAGTATTTCTTTCTGAGTTTGTCATCTCAGTCTTTGGTATATTTTACTACACTGAAGTTGAAGAGATATATAGAAATACATGTATATATAGATATATATGTATCTCATATATATGAGAGAGAGAGTAAATCATTTTCCTTCTGACTTGTGAGATCCTGAGGTTTGGATTCTGCTTTCAAAGGACTTTCTCCACTCCAAATTTTAAAATAAATTAGCCTCCATTTTCTTTTAGTGATTTTATGGTTTTACTTTTAAAAATTCAAATGTTTGACCCTGACTTCCACTTCAGGTTAGAATGTAGAAGGACATGAAAGACCTTTGTTCACATGGTAACACCAAGAGAAACCCAGACATATAAAAATCATACTCTCCCAAGGGGCTAACAAAGATCGTGGGTAGAGGAAAGCTTAATGAACTGGATTTCAGAGAAACGAGCTGTCTCTTGGCAAAGGGAGAGTCAGGACAGCCTCTGCTCATAAGGGAGAGCTTCTGGAATAAGTACGGCAGGGCCGTCCTAGAGAGACTTTGCAGGGAGGAGAAGAAATTAGCTGAGATTCAGATGATCGTGGAGGCCAGAGAGGTGAACCAGAATATGAAAGAGTCCCAAGTGCAAAAGCAAATTGGCCCAACTGACTCTCACATTCTGACCCTTACCCTCAAATTTTGACAAGAAACAATCAGTGAAGAAAGAGCTAACATTCAGAGGCAACTCACAAAGACCCTGGCATTCACACAGTGCTTGGATTCCAGGACTCTGCTGAACTGAATCCAAAGTAAATGAAAAATATTTAAAAGGGAAGCCCATTGGCTCATATGGAAAACTTCAAAAAGATAGCAGTTGTGTGGGAGCTGAGTGTTGGTCTAAGCATAGGTCATCTCAATCTAATTAAAACTTCAGCCCAGACCCAGTCAATTAGACTCTGGAAGGAATCTAAATAATTAGCCCTTCACCCTGTCAACAGAAGAAAAGGGCTTGCATTCTCTGAGAAATAAAATCAAAATATTATTATACTTCGGTTTTCATTGTCTTTGAATACACATATCTTAGATACAGTTAAAAAAAATTATGAGGCATGCAAACAAGCAGGAAACACTGACCAGTAACCAAGAGAAAACATAGTCAATATATGCAGACCTGCAGTTAACCCCAGTTATTGGAATTAGTGTCAAGAATTTAAAAACCATTATTATAAGCATTTTTAAGAATTTACAGAAAAAGGTGAATATCATGGGTAAGAGATAGGGGGATTTCATGAGAGCAAAGGGATTTCTAAAAAAGGACAAAATGGAAATTCTAGGACTCTAAAATGGATGCCTAAAATTAAACATTCACTAGATGACATTAACAGCAGTTTGACTCTTCAAAAGAAAATGTTAGTGAACTTGAACACAGGTTGATAGAAATTATCCAGGTAAGTCAGAGATTGAAAAGAGATTTTTAAAAAAATGAAGTGTCAACAATAAGAATGATAACTGACTTCTCATTAGAAACAACCAAGTCAGAAGACAATGAAATGATAACATTAAAGTGCTAAAAAAACAGACAAACAAACAAACAAACAAAAAAACAAAACCACTGTCAAAACCTGGAATTCTATATAGAGTGAAACTATCTTTCAGAGGCAGTAGATGGCAGTAGAGCAAACCAGATTTAGAAGAAACAAAGTTACAAGTGTGGCCATAATAAGTAGAGGGTGACAGATGTCCAGGTCTGAGGACACAAAAAGCTGTCTGGTCCCCAGAGTTCTTGTCACTGATGCTGTTACTGTGTCCTAACTGATAAAAAGCCAGTGTTCTTTTTTCCTTTGCATGGTGGCTATCCAGTCATTGATGTAATTTCCTGATTCTTCTTTTTCTTTCCTTTTTAATAAGTCACTATCTGAAGTTAGAGAAAGTCTCTATTCCTTGCAAACTGAAAGAGGAAAATTAACATAATTCCTTGAGGCAATATGGTTTCTCATCTAAGTTTTTGGTACATTTCACAAACATTTTATGTGAAAGCAGAGGGAAGAACCCAGCCTGGCAGAGGAAAAGAGCACAGGGCCACTTCCCAGGGTCCCAGATTCTTTCTAGGCAACTGCTTCCTTATCTTTCAATTAAAATTATGTAAATTTTCACAAACTCTCTTTAGAGAGAATGCAAAGAGAATGAAATACTACCCATTGGTTTACAAAAAAAAAAAAAAAATCAAAGAGAACAGATTGTTGGCTTTGATGAGCCAGTCCAAATTTTTAATGAAGATTGTAAACAAGTATCTGGTGGAAAGTCTGCATATAACTATCAGAAGAGGAACAGGAAAGAATTTTTCACTGGTTTGTGCATTCTAAGCCAAGATGAGTTTATGGGAGTCTTTTCTAAATTACCGTAATTATAATAAACTGTCCCCTGGTAGTTATAACTTAGCAGTGTGTTTTATCTACAGTTTGTATGCAACAAATAGCAGTTTAGCTACTATTGGGAATACTTATTGTAGGAAAAATTACCCACCAGTCCCTCCACTGGGGTGGGATGTCACCAGTTATTTTTAGGGCAGTGTTTTTTTTGTTTTTTTTTTTGTTTTTTTAATGTTTGGATTCCATCCTCTGCCAAGAGCTGGTCCAAAAATGGACATTCTTTCTTTGTCTCTTAAACCTTCATTTTACATACACTTGGAAGGTCTCCTTAGTAGTAACTTAATGAAGGATTAATAACAGTCAGTATTCACAAACTCCTATCAGCAATTTCTAGAGCTAATCAAAGATTCTAGTTCAGAATTCTTCTAAAAAGCCTGACTGCTCTTTGGGGGCTTGTTAATGCAAAGCTTCCGGAAGGGGGTTTTGTTGTCAGTACATGATCACTCTAGGTGTGTCAGTGTATCAGGAAGGTTTTACAACAAATATAGTAATCTGACTCAAATGGCTTAAATGATAAGGACATTTATTATTCCATATAACAAGAAGTCCAAAGCTGTGGTAGCTCACTTCTTTGGATCTGTCTTGGCTCTTCTTCCTCTGTATCAGGCCGGCACCTCTCCAGGTTGCAAGGTAGATAAAGCTTTCCTGGGCAATACATTCTGACACAGCAGCAGCCTGAAGAGCCTTTGTCACCTGCCTGGACCTCAATTATCACCATCAAGGCAAATTGGGCTTATGGCAGCAAACTAGAATCTACCTTCGGGAGCTAGGAATGGACCAGCCTCTCCTAAAATGCTTGGCTGTGTAAGGGAGAGTATATTCCTCAAACAAATTCCAGGCTCTCTTAGGAAAGAGGAAGAATGAATGGATGTTACTCACTTAGGGGATTCTGTACATTATATTTTTCAATTGCTGGTATTATTGCTTTTTAACCACAGATTACTGTTTCTTTTGTGTCCTTATTATTAATTTAATTTGTTGTGGATTGTTTTGCTAAGCCTACAATGTGTAGTGATGCATATCTTGATAAACAATGTTTTGGACTAGAGTTTTCCTGTAACTAAACTTAAAGACGTGATTTGGCTACTCAGCCATAAAAAAGAATGAAATAATGCCATTTGTAGCAACATGGATGAACCTAGAGATTATCATACTAAGTGAAGTAAGACAGAGAAAGACAAATATCATATGATATCACTTATACGTGGGATCTAGAATATGACACGAAGGAACTTATTTGCTAAACAGAAACAGAATCACAGACATAGAGAACAAACTTATGGTTACCAAAGGGGAAAGGGGGTGGGGGAGGGATAAATTAGGAGTTTTGGATTAGCAGATACAAACTACTATATATAAAATAGGTAAACAACAAGGTCCTACTGTACAGCACAGGGAACTTTATCCAATATTCTGTAATAAACCATATGAAAAAGAATATATATTAATAGTAAAAACTGAATCACTTTGCTGTACACCAGAAACTAATACAACATTGTAAATCAACTATACTTTACTAAAAAAAATAAAAGACGTGATTTGTGAACTAAGAATAAATTATCCACATCCTATTGCCAAAACAGAGGTAAATCCATCATGCTCACACTGATCCTCCTAACTTGCTTCTCCAATGACATTTGTTGCCACCAGAGTTTTTCCTATGAAGAAAGAGGGAAAAGTGAGTTATGTGTGCTATGGGTTATGTTATTCTGCCTAAGTGGGCCCTGCTCGGAAAGGTTTGAAGATCTCTGCTTTGGATAGGAATTCCCTGCTAGCTTTTCTCCATGTTTCTTGGCCATAGTGAGGTAAGGAGAGAGAGCCTGTCCCTCAGTATCATATATGCTTTCCTCAGTCGCAGGGCCTGCGGACTCAGCTTCTCCCCAGTCGTCTCCTGCATCTGAAATTGGCGGACACAAAATCATGATATTCAGTTGACTTTCTCTGCTTCTTTTATAAAGTGAAAAGATCAAGGCTCAGGAACTAAAAACACAATTATTCTGAATGGAGTAATTCCAAGTCAATTGCTATTTTCATTAGGCATTAAATTAAAATACTGGCACCTAAACAGTATATGCTGCAAAGCTCAGGCTTCCACCACATCTCACATAGATGATCCCACCTGCTTCTGACTTGATCTCTCTGACTCTCCCAATTCATCTTGCTCACTGTTCGAGAGGGAGCTTGCAAAAAACCCAAATCCAGTCATGTCATCTCCCTGTTTAAAATCCTTAAAATAATTTCTACAAATGTCTTAGTCCATGGAGGCTGCTATAAGAGAATACCATAGATTGGGGAGCTAATCATTATAGACTTTTACTTCTCCTAGTTCTTGAGGCTGGAAGACCAAGATCAAGGCTCCAACAGACTCTGAGTCTGGGGAGAACCCTCTTCCTGGTTCATAGATGGCGTCTTCTCACTGTGTCCTCACCTGGAGGAAGGGGCGAAGGAGCTCTCTCTGTCCTCTTATAAGGACACTAATTCCATCATGAGGGCTCCACCCTCATGACCTCATCACCTCCCAAAGGTCCCACCTCCTGACACCATCACAACGGGGGGTTAGAATTTCAACATATGATTTAGACGGCAGAGACACAAACACACAGTCCACTAGAAAAGATAAGCGGGCACACATGACCACTCATGTTCTGGCCTCTGCCTTTCTTCCCAGCCTCCTCTCTTGCCCCATTGCCCAGGCAATTCCTCAGCACTGCAGTTGACAACACCCTTCTCACTGTGTCTGGAACCTACTGTGTGCCTCCAGCCTTTGCACTTGTAGTCCTTCTGCCTGGAAGATCCTTTCTCCCTTGTCTTCTGTTACATGCCCATTTGTTCTCCAATATTCAATCCAAATGCAGCATTCCCTTTAAAATCCTGCCTTCACTCTACTGGAAAAATTAGTTCCCTACCTTTGATGCAGTATGAGCAGTGTTTGTTTAAGACTGTGGACTTCAGAGACAAACTATTAAGGTTCAAATTAAAGTTTCACCTTTTACTGGTTGTGTGGCCTTATCAAGAATTATGTAGAATTTGAGATTTTATTCTATTTACAAGCTATCGAGCTTTCCTGATAGTGTTTCACAGATGCTGGTAGAAGACAGGAGACTCCAGGGTCAGAGACAAAGGACTTTGTTATGACAAAAGTCGTAGATTGAGCTTCATGTTAGCTTGTGTTGGTGCCCCTTGACCCCCAAGTCCCATGGTGGTAATGTCAAGGGCCCATTTGGATGCCTGCTGAAATGCCACTCAATCAATCTCTGGAGAATTTAATGAAGAATGAAACAAATTAATGAAGAATGAAAAAGTTACTGAAGACGTTTAATATGGTTTCCTATATCTGATAGGAAAATCACTCAGTATTTTTTTCTGAAATAAACTGGGCTCTAAATGCATAACTAACTGTTCCTATCATAATGTCAAATTCTTTTAGCTGAGTTTCCTGGAATTACGGTCCTTCGCCGGCTGCCTTGTCTGTGTTAACATTGCTGCAAAAAGACTTCCCTGTTGCTTGGCACTGTGCCCTGTTTTGTTAGCTAGAAAAATGTAGCCTTTTAATCGGCATGTGGCTTACTGGTCTCTGGTGCGTAATAAATAGCCAAAGCCCCTCTCACCCTAGAAACGTTAGCACTGAGAAAGGCATACGGCTTTGCGGGTGAGGCCAGACTGACTTCAGGGCTGTGCTCTCCTCGTGTTTCTCAGTAGGCCCTGTGCTGTTTCTGCTGTCACAGCCCATAGGACAGGGATGGGACCCCTGGTGCTGCCAGCAGCCCCTCACCTCTGATGACACACACCGGCCTGGCTGCCCCAAGGGATGTACACACTTCCTCTCCGAGGGGGGAGCAGGATAATGAAAAGCTGGCACGACTGAAAGGGTCAAGTTCAACACACACAGGTGTATGTATATCCAGGGTCATTCAGCAAGTACAGAGCATTCCAGAGTGGGTGTTCTAGCCCTGGTTCTAACCCCACCTGGCCCTGTTCTATATTTACTAGTCAGGGTTCTCCAGGGAAGCAGAACCAATAATACATGAAACAGAACCAATATACATGAAGAGATGTATTATGAAGAATTGACCCACGCCATGATGGAGGCTGAGAAGTCCCACCATCTGCGTCCAGCAAGCTGGAGCCCTGGAGAGTCAGTGCTGTAGTACCAGTCTGAGTCCAAAGGCCTGAGGTGCAGGGAGCCAAGGATGTAAGCCCCAGTCCAAGGGCAGGAGAAGGCCAATGTCCCAGCTCAGCAGGTAGGCAGGAAGCAAAGGGGGCCAATTCTCTTCCTCCCCCTTTTTGCTCTATTCAGGCCCTCAGCGGATTGGACGAGGCTCCTCCTGCATAGGGGAGGGTGATCTTCTTTACCCTTTACTGAGTCCACTGATTCAAATGTTAATCTCAATCCGAAACACCCTTCTCGACACAGCCAGAAATCATGTGTAACCTGGGCGCCCCGTGGCCCAGTCAGACGACACATAAAATTAACCATCATAAATGTGAATAGTTTTTTAATGTGTGTGTGTGTGTGTATATATATATACATATATATATATATATATATATATATATGTATATATATATACACACATATATAATCAATGTAAAAATATAGATTATATATATATATATATATAACCAGCTATTTAGCTTAAACAATCATAGAATATTATAAGTATAAAGGACTTTATTCTTTTTTTTAATAAATTTATTTATTTAATTTATTTATTTGGCTGCGTTGGCTCTTCGTTGCTGCGCAGGGGCTTTCTCTAGTTGCAGTGAGCGGGGGCTACTCTTCATTGCAGTGCGTGGGCTTCTCACTGTGGTGGCTTCTCTTGTTGCGGAGCACCGGCTCTAGGCACACGGGCTTCAGTAGTTGTGGCACGTGGGCTCAGTAGTGGTGGCTTGCGGCCTCTAGAACGCAGGCTCTGTAACTGTGGCATACGGGCTTAGTTGCTCCGCAGCATGTGGGATCTTCCCGGACCAGGACTCGAACCTGTGTCCCCTGCATTGGCAGGCGGATTCTTAACCACTGAGCCACCAGGGAAGTCCCAGGACATTATTCTTTTTCAGATCAAGAGGCTAATATGTCCAAAGTCACATACCTTGTCCAAAGCAGGTGCAAAATGAGCTCCTGTTCTGTCTTCCAGTCTAAGGCACTGGCCACACTAGACCTCGGTTTCTCTTCTGTACCTCTCAATACTATGACATAGAATTATTTGTATCTGAAATAGTCCGTATAAAGAAGTCAGGGTCATTTTCTAAAAAGTGTAGAGCATCCAATAAGCACCAGATATTTAGAGAACTCTCATGGGTTCAGCAAGGAAACAAGACTCACTTTCGAGCCTTGCAAGATGCTCACCAGCTTTGCAGGAAGATGGGGCTTCCAAAATCCTGTACGGTTCAGTGCAGACCACATGGCTGAGTTTGGGAAAATGAATCACATGCAGAAGTGACCTCCTCCCCTGCCAGGCGGGGCCACCAGACATCCTTGCCACCTTCCATGACCTTGCTCTTCCTTGTCTGCTTGCCAGGAGCAAGCGCCACTGAGATGGGGGAACTGCACCGTGGACGCTGCCCAGGAGACCTGCTGATCCTGTAAAGGATGTACATGAGCAAAAAGGGAAATCGCATGGTGTTAAAGCACTGGGATTTTCAAGCCGTCTGCCCCAGAGGTGTCTCAGACCCTGTCATTGTCCCACCCTCACCCCCTGAGTCCACCCAAGAGGTCCCCTGCAGCCTCAGTCTGGAGCATCCGTACTCAAGGAGCCAGTCTCTCTCTACCCAAGGGCTTTCTTTGGGCACAAGGGTTGCTTGTCCTGCATAAAGAACAGGTAAGAAGTGTTAGAGAGTTAATGCCTTGAGAGCAACCCTTAGCCAATAAGGGATGGAAGTTGATGGATAGAAATCTCAGCCTTCTTGCTTCCTGGGGAGAAAACTGTAATGTACTTTCTACATAGACTCTCGGACGTCTCAGGAGGGCTGAGCCCCAGGTGCCCGCAGTGTAACCTTCTCACTATCGCATCCTTTTTAGTTTTCCTTCCTTTGCATCTTCCTTTCCCACCCCCAGTATAGAAAATTTGGAAAACACAGAAAAGCCTCAAGAGGTAAATGAAATGCCTCCATTATCCCATGGTTGCTTTTAAAATTTGGGTGTACAGACAGAGAAAGATAAATATCGTATGATATTGTTTATATGTAGAATCTTAAAAAAAGGGTACAAATGAACTTATCTACAAAACAGAAATAGAGTCACAGATGTAGAAAACAAAATATGGTTACCAAGGGGGAACTAGGGGTAGGGGATAAGTTGGGAGATGGGGGTTGACATATACACACTACTATATATAAAATAGATAACTAATAAGGACCTACTGTATAGCACAGGGAACTCTACTCAATACTCCATAATGACCTATATGGGAAAAGAGTCTAAAAAAGAGTGGATATATGTATATGTATAACTGATTCACTTTTCTGTATAGCAGAAACTAACACAACATTGTAAATCAACTGTACTCAATTAATACAATTAATAAAAATTAATTTAAAAAAACAAAAGGGCTTCCCTGTGGCACAGTGGTTGAGAATCCGCCTGCCAATGCAGGGGACACTGGTTCGAGCCCTGGTCCAGGAAGATCCCTCATGCCGCAGAGCAACTAAGCCCATGCGCCACAACTACTGAGCCTGAGCTCTAGAGCCCGTGAGCCACAACTACTGAGCCCGCAAGCCACAACTACTGAAGCCCATGCGCCTAGAGCCCGTGCTCCTCAATGAGAGAAGCCACCACAATGAGAAGCCCGCGAACCGCAACCAAGAGTAGCCCCTGCTCGCCACAACTAGAGAAAGCTCGCGCGCAGCAGAGAAGACCCAACGCAGCCAAAAATAAATTAATTAATTAAAAACAAAACACAAAAAATAAAATAAAATAAAATTTGGGCTACAGCCTTTTGGTACTTTCTTCTCTGCAGATACATTTGAACAAAATGGGATCCCATTGTATAAATAGCATTGCAACTTGATCTTCTCATGTACTGAAAACCAGATGTGTAGTCTTCCACGGTACTCCAGGTATATTTTAGGAAGTGGGTTAGCTCCATCAGTCTGTAGATTCAAACTGTGCCAGTATTGTAATTTAGCCTCTCCCAGGCCCACCTGATATACTAAAGTAAAAATGCCCAAAGATCAGGAAGAAGTCAAATTTACTTAGCTCACTCCATGAGATCAGAGATTTTCTTTTTTCCATGTTGTTATCTCTGGAGTCTATAATAATGCCTGGCACAGTACACTTCCAATAAAATACCTGCTGAATAAAGAAACGAATAAACAAAGTATCTGGCACCACCTTAGTGACTGGATTAGGCCTACTGTATAGTCAGTTATGGAGCAAAAATCAGTGTTTAATAACCAGCGTCTTGAGCAGTTGGTTTCTGGGATGATTGCTTATTGCATTTGATCTACTTTATTCCTTTATTCCTATGTCAGACTCTTCTTGTATCAACACCTGCTTTTCTATAACAACCTAGCACACCAGAAGAGGAGTGAGGTTTCCCACAGGCGAGACACCCCTCATTCCTGTTGCGAGAACTTTCCCTTTACTACAATATTGCATCCTTGTAAATCATTCACACGATGCTGCATTTGCTGAGAAAATGCTTGAGGGCATTTTACAATCCATAACCTAGATTTTATGTCTGTTGCCAATTTGTGATCTTCAACAATGTGGCTGCATTCCTGCCGTTCAACAGGGGCCACAGACCCATTGTCGAAGAGCTTATGGCCAAAAGTGTCGCTGATATTTAATATCCTGAAATCATCAGAGGCCCTGAAAACAGAGCCCCAGGCAGGCTTTTAGTTTTTTCCCTTGAGCCAGACAGGATCTTCATGATTTATAGTAACATTCCTTTTAACGTTCAGCTCGTAGAGTTTTGAGAAGTGTTGCATAGACTTGGAGACCATCTCCAGGTCCAGTTTCATGCGATCGTCACCATTCCAGCTATTGGTGATTTCAGATGTCACCTGGCTGAGTAACACTGAAAACCTTACTCTGAATGGTACTTTTGTTGTAGTGGCAGACTGGTTCCCCAGGTGCTGTATTCCACACCAGCAGTGACTTTCGAACCCTCAACACCCTTCCAGGCTGAGGGAGACACGGCCCCACAGGCTGGCTCAACCCCCATGCAAGCCCGCCTGTGCTACAAGGTGCGGTCTCATTTTAGGTGGTATCCGCCTTTTCCTTCCCTGAAAAAAATAGCTTCTTGCCATAGAATGGCGATGACCCCCAGAGAATGACAGAGGGGAATCGTTTAGAAGGACAGTGCATCAGTGGCCGTGTTAGTAACGCCATCCCCATTACATCCAGCTGTCACGGGGCCTTAACGTCGTGGACACCTTTTCAATGTGAATTAAATGGAACTAAAGAGAATAAGCCATTGTTGGATGTCTCTTCATGACTGGCTTGCATAGGTGCAGGGGAGAGCATGGAGGAGGGTGAAGAGAGAGAGCTCAGTGGGCTGACTCTGCCAAACACTGAGCCTTGCTGCGCTCAGTGATGAGTAAGTTTCCTCATTCATGCAGTAAAGTGGCCAGATTAGGTCATTGCTGAAGAATTGCCAAGTTCTACAACTGTTGGAGGCGCCTAAATGCAGAAATATATTTGACATAGACGTTTAAAGATTAGGAAAGATAGGGGAAAGGTCAGTCTTTAATACTGCATTTCATCAAAAAATCCTTACATCACAATTTGGAGTAAATTGCTGACATGGATGAAATGCCAGAAAGATAATGAATGATTTCCAGTATAACAAAAAATGGAATTACATTTTAAAATTAGTTACAGCGTGTTCCTCTACAAAGACTAATGGAGAAGAGTTCTATCTGGACACCTCAGTGAGAGAGTTTTAGGTGGATGTGACCGTGGGTAGTAGCATGTAACATGTAGTGTGTGAACACAGAGCAACACGGAAATGCCCTCAAACTCTGCCGGGCGTCCCAGCATCCTGGCTAGGTCTCTAAGCTAAGAGTCAGTAGGACCACAGCGGAGTTTTTGTCTTTACAAAGGACTTTAAAAGTGGTGATCAACCTCTTTGCCTAAAACTCGCCGAAGAGAATGAAAAACCAATGTGAAAAGTACACTCTAGGGATTTCCCTGGTTGTCCAGTGGTTAAGGCTCCACGCTTCCACTGCAGGGGGCGCAGGTTCGATCCCTGGTCAGGGAACTAAGATCCCACATGCCGCACGGCACGGCCAAAAAAAAAGTACACTCTAAGTTTTGCAGATCCTGATATAAAAGTAGGAGGATGGTCTGGGAGAGCCGGAGACCTGGATAAATCCCCCCCAAAATATTTATTTAGCATCTATTAGGCGCCAGGGACTGTAAGAAGCTCTGTGTCAAAGAACTAAGGAAAAGTGTTCACAGTTCAGAGTCTGAGACTGACAAATAAACAACCGAAAAGCACCACGTTGCCGTAAGTGGGAGAGAGGTCAGCAGGGGCTGCTCTGCTAGATTATGGGTTTGGGGGATTTTCACAGAAATTATTCCGTAGAAAGTGACCACCAGGCTGCGAAGGACAAAAGGAGAGGGGGTGGGGGTGAAGGTAGGGCTAAGTGCTGGCCTTTAGTTTCCAGGTAGAGAGAACTATAAATGAAGAAGCCCAGAGGGGAGGCAGGACATCCCCCAACTCACGTGCAACTTTGGGCAAATTTTACCACACCCCTGGGCCTCAGTTTTCTCACCTGTAAAATGAGTTGAAGAAATAAGATGATCACTTTTAGATGTGAATTTATACAAAATTCTAACACATATTCTGTATGTCCTTCCTTTTAATAACTAATTCATTAGAATGGTTTTGCTCTCATTCAACATATGATCATTTGCAGTGCTTACTTTAAAATTTAAAATTAGAACTGATATAAGGAAAGACTTAGTGGGAGGGATTGGGAATTGAGGACCTACATAAAACAACAAACAAATCTGAAGTTATTTATCAGAGTGTAGCACTTGTTGTTTATAAAAGGAAATTACATTTTTAAAACTTGTTTAACTTTATACAACCAGGGCTTCTTGCCAAATAATCAGCCAAAAAACCTTGGTAAAGCGACTCTGGGGGGGAAACAAAAAGCCTTATTCCAAGCACATTCTGATACAAATTAGAAAATGTTATGTAGTGGGTTATCTGTTGGGTGGAGGGTTTTGCACTTCAATCTTTGGAAGATACAACCTTGACTTGGAAAAAAAAAAAAAAATCTGGGAAATGTATCAAAGAGGCAGTGAAAAGAAGCAAAAACCACCAAAGTGGAAACTTCATTGTGGGACTCAAGGTTGGGAGAGTGGGGCGGATTTGTCCCATTTCTTTGGGATGATTCGTCAACGTCTCATTTCCACGTTTTACATCTCTTTTTCCCCCTCCCCCATCACAAGCCTTTTCATAGGATTCAGAAGTAGGCGCAGCCCGAGAAGAAGAGTCGAACATGTAGAAATCAGGAATAGAGAGGGCTGATAACAAAAATGAAAGAGTGTAAAGGAGAATTGAGTAGAAAGGGCAATTTGGAAAAAGGAGGAGCAGACTAGGACTGTGGCTGGAACCCCAGAATACTGAAAACAAGACCACAAATAATGTGGGCTTCATGGTTTTTAAATATGTTTTGTTTTGGGTTTTTTTTCCTAAAAATAGAACAGAGGTGTGGATATGAGTGCCAGGGATGGAGTCTAGGGCCATCAGCAGAAGAATGGATAAAGAATATGTGGTGTATATATACAATGGAATATTACTCAGCCATCAAAAAGAATGAAATCATGCCATTTGGGACAACATGGATGGACCCAGAGGGTATTATGCTCAGTGAAATAAGTCAGACAGAGAAAGGCAAATGTTGTATGATTTCACTTATATGTGAAATCTAAAAAACAACAACAACAACAAAAAACCAAATGAACACACGTAACCAAACAGAAACAAGAGTTATAGATACAGAGAACAAACAGGTGGTTGCCCGAAGGGAGGGGGGCTGGTGGAGGAAAGAAATAGGTGAGGGAGATGAAAAGGTACAGACTTCCAGTTACAAAATAAATGAGTCAAGGGGATTAAAGGTACAGTGTGGGGAATTAAACAAAAAAAAAAAAAAGGAAAGAAATAGAGCAGAGCAGAGGTGTGGCTAGGAGTGCCAGGGATGGAATCTAGGCACCAACGTGGCAGGCACACTTCTCCTTGGATCTCACCCCCTGGGCTGGGGGGAATCTGTATTTCCAGAGTGCTGAGTTGTACCAGATGGCATTTTTATTCTTGGGCTTGAAGAGCTTTTATAGGAAGGGTGCAAGTTGATCTTTAGGGTTCAACAACTGCAAATTTTAAGGTTTCACTCAGTGGGGTCTCTTGGGTAGGTGCACCATTCTTTACTCTTTACCGTATATATAGACATGCGCTTTTATTTCCCCTGAGGTCTCAGGAGAAGAGTGGGAGGAGAGGATTTGCTGGACCCAGAACATCATGTACACACATGATACCCCTGCTTCCTCAGACCACATTCTGAGGCTTTATCAGAACCTGCCTTCTTTTCGATGGGAGTTAAACATCATATCTTGTCCTCACTTACACAGCCTTGTTCAGCAAGGTGTTAAGTCTCAGTTAGTGAATAAAAAACACTTGAAACTCCTGGATATACACCCAGGTGCCCTGTATGCCTTCCTAATCTTTACTTTGAAGGACTTTCCTTGCCTGAAGCTCTTGACCTAATACCTAAGGAAGTAGCAGATAGTATGGATTTGGAGCACATTATTCCCTGGGGGTCAAGTTCTTACCCTTGATCCCCTGCAAAGGAATTTCATACATGTGAATTGTCCTTATCTTATTCCACATGGCGAAAAGTGCTAAAAAAGTGCCTGTCCAGCATGAGAAGTGCGTATATCGTCAATTTCAACTTTCACGTTTCATGACTGGCCATAGTTAGAGTGAGTTTAGGTATTTAAACCGAAATAGTTAAATCCTTTCTTTCTGGGTCTGTTTTCCTTGTGGCCAAACGAGGAAGAACATTTGGGCTTCTTGCTGGTAAAATCCTGTGGTCATTTTTCAGTCCCAGGCCAGTTTCTTGTGAATGAGTTCTTTTCTTTATTTCCAAAGGACCGGGTGATTTCTCAGGCTGCCTTTCCCCTTCCAGAATACCCACCGCTAATGGAGTCGTTGTCTGCCCAGCTCAATCCTCTTGTGCTTTGCTCTTTCTAACGAGCTCAGAGCTAAACGCTCAGACCTTATTGTTTTAAACCCCTTCTGCTCATTACTGTAGAGAAAGAGACAAGGGCAGCTGAAGTAACAAACGTGCAGCAGCTACAAAAGCGCCAAAACCTCAAAAATTATTTACATTGGTATTCACAGTTTCAAGAAACAAAACATACTCTTACCTTTCCCGATGAACTTGTTCTATTCGTTACTGCACTTCTCACGAATTCTGGTTGTGAACTGCTGCATTGATTTCACAGCCCCACTGATGGTTCGAATCCTACAGCTCGCAAGTGTGGTTCTACCAGCTCCTGCTTTCCTAAAATGACACCGGAAGCTGTCATGTCCTCCTAATTCCTTGATGCTCAAGGGTTGATGTAGTTACTGCAACTATCTTCATTGGACCATTGGGCTCTTCCTCTGAGAACACCCCTCTCCAGCTCTAGACTGGAAGGAACTCTTTGGTAGATGAATAGATGGGATACAGGAGGCCACCCAAGCATTACCTAGGCTCACGTGGAGTAGATGACATCCCCAAAAGAACAGCATATGACTACATTCTCATGCAGGAGGTCCATTACCCCAAAGATGAAAAGTAATTTCTCTGTGCTTCATCATACCAACATCGAGAATCTGATTGATACCTGACTGAGGCTGGGGGAAAAGCCTGTGGTCATTGAACTGGTGAAGTTATCTGGCCTTCTGGTGCCATGCTCCATCCTAGAGACGTAAGTAGCCCAGAAAAGTGCATAGATAGTGAATGTCCCCAAATCCAACTAATTCACTGCTCAGTGCTCTGACTAGACATGTCAGAGTCACCTGCCTGACCCTTGCTAAGCAGGCAGGTACATATTAGAGACATTAGTTCAGAATTCAAGGCTGTCAAAGGATTCAAGGATGCGTCCGTGAACTGAAAGATTGTCCAGATGGCAATATTCCCCAAATTGATCTTCAGATTCAACTCAATCTCTATCAAAATATAAGCCACCTTTCTTCTACAGAAATTGACAAACTGATCCTAATACAAGGGGTCCCAAATAACCAAAACAATCTCGAGAAAAGAACAAAGTGGGAGGACTCACACTTCACAATTTCACAACTTGCTACAAAAAACAGTGATCAAGATGGTGTGATGTTGCCATAAGGATGAATATACAGGTCAGTGAGTCCAAAAATAAACCCTTGCATTATCAGGCAATTGATTTTCAGTAAGTGTGCCAAGACAATTCAATGGGGAAAGAGTAGCCTTTTCAACAAATGGTGCTGGGACAATGGGACATCCACATACAAAGGGATGAATTTGAGCCTCTGCCTCCCACCATACATAAAAACTAATTCAAAAACGATCAAGGACCTAAGTGTAAGGGCTAAAACCATAAAACTCTTAAAAGGATACATAGGCAAACATCTTCCTGACCTGGGATGATGCAATAGTTCCTTCCCCCCAGAAACAGTATGTCTGACCTTAAAAGCTCCTGTTTTGTACAGCTCGGAAGATCTGTTCCACAGTCAGTGAATCGTTACTCTTGTTACAGTTCGAGCTCCAAGTGCCAGCCTTGAAATGCAGCTAACGGTGCAGCTGAATGCTTGCATGTCTGCTTAGATGGTGCACGAGCACACGCGCGCACACACATACACACACACACACACACACACAAACGTTGTTCATTGCCACTCACAAAGCCCAGATCAGTCTCTTCCAAGTTTGGGCTCCTAGAAAAAAAATCCTGTACATGCTTCAGTTTAGGAAGGGGAAGAAGTTCATTACCAGGAAGGGCAATTTCCCAGGGTGGGCCAGGAACAGTATAGTCAGGCTGGTCTTGAAACTGTTTTAAATATAGCCTGGAGGATTTTCTACCTTCATAAACAGAAATGAAACTAGGTCTCAAGAACCACAGAACTACCAAGACCAGATGGCACGAATGTTCTGATACCCTCTTCAGAGACTCTGAAAGAGGAAGAAGAAAGAGAATCCTTCCCAAGGAAGTATGTGCAGCTGCGGAGGAGCAATGGGGGGCTTTCCCGGGGCTGCAAAGTCATCACAGGCGTGCAGCATCTGTTGGGGGTGAGGACTGAAAAAGCCCATTTTCTGGATTTTTAAGCAGTTACTATGGTTGCAGTAGCAGCTATCCTAAAGCAGCATTAGAGAGCTCTCAACACAATCCTAGCTACAACATTTGCTGAAATGTGCTGCAAAATATTATATGAATGAACTAAAATGTGTCGAGTGTTTGCTGTGTACCAGACACTGTTCCAAGAATCTTACCTGTATTAACTCATGTAAATCCTTACGACCGGGATCCATTTTACCAAAAAATGTAAATTGAGACCCAAAGAAGTTAAGTAATGTACCCAATTCACAGAGCTGCTCACTAGGGTTTGGTTTCCGGCCATCTGACTCCAGAGTCTGGGTGTTTAACCTTCCTTCTCTGTTGCCAAACAGCCCAAATAAAACTGCAAAATGAAATTGTCCATCCCTGGGTGTTTTCGTTTCCTGTACTGCTGTAACAAGTTATCACAAATTCAGTGACTTAAAACAACACCAATTTATTGTCTTACGGTTTGGGAGGTCAGAAGTCAGAAATGGGTCTTCTGGGCCAAAGTAAAAATGTCAGCAGAGCTGCATCTCTTCTGGGGGCTCCAGGGGAGAGTTCTGTCCTAACCTTTTCCAGCTCCTGGAGGCTGCCTGTACTCCTTGGCTTGTGGCTCCTTCCTCCATCTTCAAAATACATCACTCGCTTCAATCTCTGCTTTTGTTGTCACATCTCCTTTCACCCTGTGCCCCCTGCCTTCTCCTTACAAGGACCCTGGGATTGCATTGAGTCCACTGGATAATCCCTTGCCTTCCTACACCCCCTACACCTCCCACGCCATCTCCACCATGTCCATCGCTCCCTCCGTGGAAATCGGCATCCTTCTTACTATTTATCACAAACCGTCTCACACGAACAAATTAATTCTGCATTTGTTTAAGCACTCCTATTGGATAGGAAGAGGCCTGAAGGCAAGCATCTCGGCACCCCAGGACCCCTAATATGCTCCGCCAATGGTTAAATGAGATGGAATGCCTTTTAAATACTGTAGGCTTCGACTAGGCAGCAAAATATTAAAACCCCAAATCTCAGTTGCAGTCACATCAGAGCAGTGTGTCCTAGGGACACTTTTCCGCCAACACAACCAGGAGCAAGCCGTGCCCTGGCTCCTCTGAGCCTCATGAGCCACGAGCTCAACTGGGTGCTAAAGTGCTACAAGAAAAATAACTGTGGACTCTACCTTCCGAGCAACAGGTTAAAACTCTTGATTTATGACTCTTGGCAGGAACAACTGGCCCTAGGCCCCGGGGATAGCATAGTGGCAGCCGGCCAGCCAGTTGGTGATGCACCAACCCAACCCACCCCCTGGTGAGGACAAAGCTCTGGGTTCTCCCACTGATCTGGATTTGTATAACGGGAGACGATCAGAAACTCCAGAGGTTAACTGTGAAGATGAGGGGCACCTCTCGGGAATAACTGTGAGTTAAATAAACGCTTTGCTATTTTGCCTTTGAACCTTGACTCCCCCGTCTCCTGCCCAGGGTAGATTCCTGCCAAGTGTCTAGAGCCTTCCTGCTGATCCCAGCTGTTTCTTCCTAGAGGCCGCCTGGCAACCATTCAAATCTTGGATTCTTTTCTTTTAAAGGCCACTAGTCTCCCTCCTTCTCTCGGGGCTTGGAAGGGGACTGGACAGCATATCCTGATACAAGTACCCACGCTAAAGTGTCCGTAGCTAAATGCATTCCCCTCCAAGGGCCATTTGCGTCTTAAATGCTGGCTTCTGGGCACTGTCTTAACACACAGAAGTGAATCTTTAATGGATATTTATTTTCTAGGAAGAATGGGGTGGAAGTGGGGAGCTTTCAGCATCTCTTAAAAATTCGCTTTGAGATAAACGTTCTTACAAAGTAAGGCCGTTCTTGCTGGCAAACTGAGATTTGTGTTGGGACAGATATAGGGGGCTGTTACCAAGCTGATCTTCAGGGCATATGAGCAGTTATAGGCTTGGGGGCCAACAGACAAGTGAGGGAGTTGGAGGGAAAGGTGTGTTTTTAAGCAAGAATATAGTTAGTTTGTAAGAGAAAGGGTCTTGTCCTAACTACTAGAGCATTTAAAAATTCTCCTTCCCTTCTAAAATTGTACATTTTCGTAGTGTTTTTTGGATCACTAACTGTAACAGATATGTAAATGTTTAGAAAACTTAGCAGAATGGAAATGCAAAATGGTACACTCACTTTTGGACGTTGCAGCTTCTTGTAAAACAACATATTCTTATAAGATCCAGCAATCACACTCCTTGGTATTTAGCCAAATGACCTGAAAACTGTGTCCACACAAAAAGCTGCACAGGGTTGTTTATAGCAGCTTTATTTATAATGGCCAAAGCTTGGAAGCAACCAAGATGTCCTTCAACACATGAATGGAGAAATAAACTGTGGTGCAACAGACAATGGGCTATTATACTGAGCTAAAAAGAAATGAGTTATAAAGCCATGAAAGGACATGGAGGAACCTTAAATACATATTATTAAGTGAAAGAAGCCAATCTGAAAAGGCTACATACACACTGTATGATTCCAAACATATGATGTTCTGGAAAAGGCAAAACTATGGAGACGGTAAAAAGATCAGTGGTTGCCAGGTGGGGTGATGGTGGGAGGGATGAATAAGTGGAGCACAGAGAACCTTTAGGGCAGTAAAACTACCACGTGTGAGACAACAGCAAGTGAACCCTTGGACCTAATGCAAACTATGAACTTTGGGTGATTAGGACTTGTCAACGTAGGTTCATCAATTGTAACGAATGCACCATCTGATAGGGGATGTTGATAATGGGGAGGTTGTGGAGGGGTGCAAAGGGGATATAGAAAATCTCTGTACCTTCCTCTCAATTTTGCTGTGAACCTAGACCTGCTCTTAAAAAAAAAGAAAAGAAATCTTAGAAGAAAAAAAAACTTCCCAGTATTGATATTTTTCCTATAGATTACACATGTTCTTAAATGTTCACTGCCCACATTCCCCAAGTAGAACTGTAGTGAATTTTAGGGCAAAAGGACTCCTTGCCTTGAGATTCTCAGAATATTACCCACCACAATATTGCTGTCTGCCAGGTTATAAAGTAGTCTCCCATTAATATGGGTGATTATCTTTTCATAAGGATTAATTTAGGATCCTAACCTCTTTTTATTCATTTAAATTTTGTATGCCCTTACTGTATTTATTTTCTTTATTAAAATGTATATATTTTCCTTAATACTTATATTATACTACTTTATTATAGAAAATTTAGAAAAGAGAAATCTTAAAAAAGAAAAGTCTTCCATTATTCCACCACCAGGGATTCTTCCAGTAATTTTTTCTATGCACATTTATTTTAAAAAATCAGGATTATACCATATTTAGCACACTCTTTTTTACATTCAGTAGAGTTTGTATGTCTTTTTACATCACTAAATATTCTTCTGTGTAATAGACATGCCAAGTCCATCTGTAGAGACCCCACCCTCTCCACCCAATTTAGGACTGGAAAAGGTGACCTTAGGGGCCTCATGATCACACCTCATAATACCTCTTCACTCACCCCACGGCCAGTGTCCCCCTACTCCACATCACACACACTTGCACGCACACACACACACACACACACACACACACTCCCTCTCTATTTCTGTCTCTCCCCTGATGGGGCCAATCAGATTCTCTCTCCCAGTAATTTGGAATCAGGCTGTGAAAGTCTGGTCTGTTATAATGACCAGGATGGAGGTCTTTGTACTGAATAGTCCTGTGAGTTGGCTGGGACTGGTGAAATCAAGATAAAATGCTACCTGCAAACAGAAGTTATGCAGAGATATCATGAGTAAAGCAAGCGACCTGATCTACAAATAGAAGCAGGGTAACAGCGTGATCCATAGAGAGGCAGGGATGGGAGACCACAGGTATCTGTGGGTGAAAAGGTGAGTAGTCTTGATACCTGATTTCCGCTTCCAGCTCCTATGTGACCTGGTGAGTTTGTTTCCTTAAGTGTTCATAAGTTTATTTTGACCTTTCAATATTTTACCTTCTTACTTTACTTATTAAGTGAATTTCAACTGAAAGGCATTGACTAAGACAATCTATAATGTCCGTTCTAATAACTGCATAGTTTTCTCTTATATAAAAAAATCATAATTCAAGTAGTTCCTTGTTGGTTATATATTAATTTGCTTCCTTTTCTTAACTATTCTAAAGATCACTAAAGTAAATATCATTGCAGCTAGATCTTTGCAAATATTTCCTTAGGGTACATTATTAGATGAGGAATGATGGGTTAAAGGAAATGAATATCATTCCCAGTAGTGGTATGTATGAAAATTCCTGTTTTCTGCATCTTTACCGACACTAAGTTGACAATTGAAAAAAGAAGCCATTCTGCCAATGAAATTAGCTAAAAATACTGTCTCGCAGTATTAATTTCTGTTTCTTTGATGGCTGGAGTTGCACATACTTCCATATATTTATTGCTCAATCACTCTTCTTCCATTATGAAATGCTCATTCATGCCTTTTACTCATTTTCTTTTATTTACTTGTTTATGTCTTCTTGATTTGTGAGTATTCTCTCTTTTTAAAATTAAGAAGCTAAATTTTGATTCTCACATACTTTAAGGTTACCTTCTCCTCATTAATTATTTGCCTCCTAATATATAAGATATTTTGATATACATTAAAATATATTAGTATAGTCTACACAAATTTGTATGGTCTATACTATATTTGTGTAGTAATATTTTCCCTTATGGTTTATTCCTTCAATGTCACAACTAGAAAGGAGTTCACCTACCTAAGATTACATATTTATATACTTTCATTTTTAACTGGGCACGTTGAAAAAAAATAATGAAACACCCTGGCACTTGGAAATCAAATACCTAAATAACATAAAATGGAGACACAAAGAAACATATATATACTGAAAGACAAAATCCATTACTAAACTGTTTTTAAATTTTAGGCTGATTGAAAGTTATCAATTATGAACCCATTCTTTCTCTAGGAAACAAAGCAGGAGTTTCATCTCAGATTAAATTTATTTAAAAATATTTCCAGGGCTTCCCTGGTGGCGCAGTGGTTGAGAATCTGCCTGCCAGTGCAGGGGACACGGGTTCGAGCCCTGGTCTGGGAAGATCCCACATGCCGCGGAGCAGCTAGGCCCGTGAGCCACAACTACTGAGCCTGCGCGTCTGGAGCCTGTGCTCCGCAACAGGAGAGGCCGCGACAGTGAGAGGCCCGCGCATCGCGATGAAGAGTGGCCCCCGCTTGCCACAACCAGAGAAAGCCCTCGCATAGAAACGAAGAACCAACACAGGCAAAAAAATAAAATAAATAAATAAAATTTTAAAATCCAGCCATTAAAAAAAAAAAAAGGACTTTCGTTACTTAAAAAATAGGAAAAAGGAATTAAAAAAAAAAAAAATTTCCATCCCGGTTACATTCATCTGCATTATTTAAGTCCTTAAAAATTACCAGGAATAAAATGAGACAAGAAAATATTAAGTAACTCAGGTGGCAAAGACTTCTATCTATTCCTCCCTTTCCCGTGGATAAAACTGCACGGAGGCAATGACGAGAAAATTCACTCTAGACCTCTAAATGCGTATCACCCCGTCCTTCGTGTGGTGGAATAAGAACAGTTATCATCTGAATGTGAAATGCTGTCATCTAGTGGACTGCAGACTTCATCATCGACCTGGTTCCTATTCAGAAATGTCCCTAGAGAGTCTTAAATTGGTGGCCACAGAAGTCTGCAGCCTATAATTCACATGATTATTTTATTATTATTATTTTTTGGTCTTGTGCCAGAGAAAGAAGTAAAACAATGCATTGGGAGTTACAGTAATGGAGATATAGCAGGGACCAGGGAGGGGAGAGCTGGGGGAGGAGAGTAAAAGGGGAGGTTGAAACCCATACTGTCAAGGGTACATTGCAAACTAGCTGTTGTGAGGTGTTCTGTTCCTGAAGTAGCGATTATTACCCCATTTTACAGATGAGGAAACAGAAGCTCAGAGAGGTCTAGCGACTTCCGGTGGTCACACAGCCAATGAGTGAAGGAGCTAGGATGGTGGAAGTAACAGGAATAACTGAAGAGTGTCAAAATCTAGCATCAAGTGGGTGATGGGGACCAGCTTTTTAATTGACGGATGGCCTGTGGGTCTCATATCAGTCATCAGGGGCAGTGTCCAGATGGGCAAAGTTTAGAACTGAGCACTGAATGCTGTCAATTCGAGCATAAAAATACACGTCTTAGTAAGAGTGGCCTATGTATACATAGGCCACCGGCATGTGGGATCTTAGTTCTCCAACCAGGGATCGGATCTGCACCCCCTGCAGTGGAAGTCTGGAGTCTTAACCTCTGGACCACCAGGGGAGTCCCACCAGGCCCTATGTTAACCCTTTGCTTCAGAGTCAGAAGTGCTTGCTAATTGACTTTGTGTAAGAATTCGGGCAACTGTGTTGCAATTCTGTGCCCTGGTTATGCGATAAGACCCAAACCCATCCAGGGTATTCCCCTACTGAAAACGGAGAGATATGCCTTCTCAATAATGCACATATGCTTTTAAGGAAGGCTGTGCGTCCCTGCCTACATCGTAGAGCTGCATGAAAATGCTGTCTGCAGCCTCAGCTGATTCTATTCAAAGTGTGTGCTCTGCTTTTCCCCTAAATAAAAGCATTTCCAGGAATACGAAGCACATCTCTTTTTTTGGAGACTTCCTCTTGGCAGGACCAGTACGGTTGATTTATAAATTGCACGCAGGTGTGCAAAAGAGATCACGGTTCGCTGATAGGAGCCCACTTGCTACACCTCCTGCACCATCAGATGCGCCCTTAATTAGCAGCACATCGCTTCTGCAGATGTTGTTAGTTCCGGCCACTGGGGCGGCTGCGCTGGATCCAAGGGGCATTAGCCGTCCTCCTCTTGGAAAAGGGGGCACGAGCTCCTTAGTTTTGCAGATGCTGTAGTCAAAGCACGACCTCCCTGTTTAATTTTTTACTGATTCATATTTGAAAGAGGTCCCTCTGCCTCTGGGTTAGGCCATTTTCACTGGTGATGTAATTTGCCTTTTTTTTTTTTTTTTTTTTTTGCTCTCAGATGCTATTGGAATAAAATCTTTACAGGAGAGAAGAGATGCCTGCTGGACATTCCTCTCCCAGAATCTGATGCTAGAATGCAGCTGAGTGAAATGAGTGTCGCTGCCCCTAACAGACACTGAAAAGGAGAAATTTTTTGGCTTTGCGGACTAATTACTTTGTGTGGACTAGTTCCTGGAAGTGTGTGTGTTTGTGTGTGTGTGTGTGTCCCAATATGTTGAGTACATTTTTTGGATCTTTGGATCATACTGACTACATGAAACTTTAAAACCACACTGGCGCTCCACAGAGGCTCATGGTGTCCCTCCCTCAACTCTCCTGGCGGGGTGCCTCATGACTTCATGAACAAAAGAAGGAAGGGAGATGAAGTTCAGGGAAGGAGCAGAGAGGGCAGGAGACTCTGGTACACAGAGCATCGCTCATTGGCTCACTTACCCACGTCTGCCTTATTTTTTTTTTTTAATTTTTATTGGCGTATAGTTGATTTACAATGTTGTGTTAGTTTCAGTTGTTCAGCAAAGTGAATCTGTTATACATATACATACATCCACTCTTTTTGTAGATTCTTTTCCCATATAGGCCATCACAGAGTATTGAGTAGAGTTCCCTGTGCTATACAGTAGGTCCTATTATTAGTTATCTATTTTATATATAGTACTGTGTATATGTCAATCCCAATCTCCCAATTTATCCCTCCTTCTCATTGCCCATCCCCCGTAACCATAACTTTTCTTTTTTACATCTGTGACTCTACTTCTGTTTTGTAAATAAGTTCATTAGTACCATTTTTTTAGATTGCACATATATCATATGATATTTGTATTTCTCTGTCTGACTTACTTCATTTAGTATGACAATCTCTAGGTGCAACCTTGTTGCTGCAAAAGGCATTATTTTTTTCTTTTTTATGGCTGAGTAATATTCCATTCTATATATATACCACATCTTCTTTATCCATTCCTCTGTCGATGGACATTTAGGTTGTTTCCATGTATTGGCTATTGTAAATAGAGCTGCAATGAACATTGGGGTGCATGTATCTTTTTGAATTATGGTTTTCTCTGGATAATATGCCCAGGAGTGGGATTGCTGGGTCATATGGTAGCTCTGTTTTTAGTTTTTTAAGGAACCTCGTACTGTTCTCCATAGTGGTTGTACCAATTTACATTCCCACCAACAGTTCCCTCTCCTCCCCACCCTCTCCAGCATTTATTGTTTGTAGATTTTTTTGATGATGGCCATTCTGACCGGTGTGAGGTAGTTTTGATTCGTAGTTTTGATTTGCATTTCTCTAATAATTAGTGATGTGCCCTAGTCTTTCCCTCTCGACTCCAACCCACATTGGGATTGTAGACTATTTGTGTTGAAAATCCACGGGATTGGACTGCCTTTCCTCTTTTGGGCTCCTGGAAGCAGAACGCTGTAGCCCAAGGCCATTATAACTTAACAATAGGAAGTTGTGTTGGTTGGTTTTACATCCACTTGACTGGGTGAAGGGATGCCCAGATTTCTGGGTGTGTCTGTGAGGGTGTTTCCTGAAGAGATTAGCATTTGAATGGGTGGACTCAGTAAAGAAAACCACCCTCCCCTAGGCGGGGCACATCTAATCCACTGAGGGCCTGAGGAGAACAAAGTGGTGGAAGAAGGTTTGCTCTCTTGCAGGAGCTGCAATATCCATCCTCACCTGCCCTGAGACATGGGTGCTCCTGGTTCTCAGGCCTTCGGACTTGGACCGAACCACACCCCCTCACTGTCAGGGGTCTCCAGCTCACAGATGGCAGATGGGGGTCATCCCGGTAACTGCGTGAGCAGATTCCTTGCAGTAAATCTCCTCAACTGTATCAATTTCTACAAATCTCAACTATCTATTTATTTTCTATTTTTCCTAAATTTATTTATTTTTGGCTGCCTTGGGTCTTCTTTGCTGCTCGCAGGCTTTCTCTAGTTGAGGCGAGCGGGGGCTACTCTTCGTTGCGGTGCGCAGGCTTCTCATTGCGGGGGCCTTTCTTGTTGCGGAGCACGGGCTCTAGGCGCGCGGGCTTCAGTAGTTGTGGCTCGTGGGCTCTAGAGCTCAAGCTCAGTAGTTGTGACGCACGGGCTTAGTTGCTCCGTGGCATGTGGGATCTTCCCCGACCAGGGCTCGAACCCGTGTCCCCTGCATTGGCAGGCGGATTCGTAACCACTGAGCCACCAGGGAAGTCCTCAACTATCTATTTCTATATCTAGCCATATCTGTAGTTATACCTATATTTTTATCTATCTAGATGAGGAGTACATAGATATATATCAATATAGATAAATAATAAATATATAAGTAGATATAAAGGTAGAGCTAGAGCTGTAGACATAGACATAGGTGCCCTATTGGTGCTGTCTCTCTCAGGGACCCTGACTAATACACAGATGAAAGTCAGAAGGGAACCTCAATTGGTTGGACACAGGACCAGCCACGATGGTAGGACAGATGAAGTGGATTTTCCGTGGTACCCACAGCTCACGAGGATCAGAGCCTGGGCGAGGCGGCTGGTTTTCGGGCTCCCCTGTCCAGTGATCTCTGTCCAGCACCACCCTGCTCCCTCCACAAGGCTCAGCTTCCCAAGTCCCTTCTCAGAGGACTTTCTGGCAATGTTTGGAGATACTTTTCATTTTCACAGCTGTGGGAGTGCTAGTGGCATCTGGTGGGTGGAGACCAGGGACGCTGCTAACATCCTACAGTGCCCAGGACAGCCCCCCAAGAACACAGAATTATCCTGCTCCACACTGTAGGGTAGACGGAAGTAGAAATACAATGGTGTACACATTAAACTCAATGTTACCTCAACACAAAATAAATCTAAAAACAACTGTAACTGCATCGGTTTGCTCTATGTTATAACGGGCTTACGTCTCAGAAAGTCTACTGGGCAGCTTTTTTGTAGTTTCCATTTCATTAGTACTGCACAGAGAGTGTGTCTTACTTTTTCTTATCACTGTTAGTTTCTTGCCATCTCGCCAGACACTCACAGCAGAGGAGGAAAAAGAAAACAAAATTCAGTTCTCATACTGAGTGAAGTAAGTCAGACAGAGAAAAACAAACATCATACGACATCGATATATGATATGTGGAATCTAAAAAAATGGTACAAATGAGCTTATTTACAAAACAGAAGTAGAGTCACAAATGTAGAAAACAAACTTATGGTTACCAGGGGGGGATAATGACATAATGACAAGGAGGGATACACTGGGAGATGGGGATTGACATATACACACTACTATATATAAAATAGATAACTAATAAGGACCTACTGTAGAGCACAGGGAACTCTACTCAATTCTCTGTAATGGCCTATACGGGAAAAGAAGTTTTAAAAGTGTGGATATATGTATATGTATTATATAACTGATTCACTTTGCTGTACAGCAGAAACTACCACAACATTTTAAATCAACTATACTCCAATAAAAATTTTTAAAAAAAGGAACCAAAACTCAGAAAGCTCAAGATGAAGATGAGTAGATGAAATGGAACTCAGCTACTGCTGAACCCAAATCTGAATTTTAGAGAACACTGCTCTGATATTTTTCCCTCACCATCATCTATCCCTTGAGAGCACTAAGTTAAAAATGAACCAGTCTTACTGTACAGCACAGGGAGCTATATTCAATGCCCTGGGATAAACCATAATGGAAAGGAATATAAAAAAGAATGTATATATGCATAACTGAGTCAATTTGCTGTACATCAGAAATTAACTTTGTAAATCAACTGTACTTCAATAAAAAGAAAAAAAAGAACCAGTCTGAAATCTGGCTCTTGTTTTGTGTATTTTAAAATACAGAGATACAGACATGTTCTTTCAGAGTTTCAGTCTTTTAACCACAAGGAGAATCCATTTCAGTAAATGTCTGTAAACAGGGCAATTGTGGACCAGAATCTGTTAATGGGCAAAGCCAGATTTTTCCATCCAGTCTCTTCTTTTAACTGATAAATCTCCCCAGAGCGGAAACCAGAGCCACAAAATGTCACAACAGGGAGTAAAACACCGTGGGCACTTAGTGACTCAGAAGTGATTCTGCCTCAGCCCTAGAGCGCAGCAGCTCTGGCTAGAGCCGTGTGGCTGGGAGATTTTCATTAATTGTATGGGGCCCCAGGATGTGTTTTGCAAGGTCTTTGGCAGGGCCTGCCTTCCTGTTTATCTCACAGAACATACAATTCGAAACACAAGTGGATGTCTTGTACAATTCAAAGTCAGAAAACACCAGAATATTTTAAATTGGGCTGAAAATAAAAAGATAGCAGCTCTGGAAGATGTGTTTCCCCTAGCTCCTTTCCTTTGAAGGCTGCAATGAAGCACGTTTATAGGAGAACTTGTCCTTGCCATCTAAGAAAAGAGGGGATATGAACCCAATTATTTGGTGGTCAACTTCACCCCTAAGGTAAATGAAACTGCAAAGCTGTCTTTTACCAGATGCCCAGGCACTGACAGAAAACTGCGCTACCAGAGTTTCGTATCCATTCCCTTGGGGCATGATTTAAACCAAGAAATCTGTCATCAGGAGACAAATGGTGAACCACTCCAGGGATGGCTCAAAAATGATGGTGAAGGGTTTTTGTCTCCCTCTCAACCCTGTAAAATTAAGTGAAACTGATCTCTGATTGATTATTAAACACTTTGCATTAAATGGCTGGGGGATATTCTGCTCATTAAATCCATGACTCTCAGCAGAGCTATTTCTGCCAGATTTTATCATGGCGGGGGGGGGGGGGTGGTGGCAGATAATGAGAAGGAAGTAATAGTGTCAAGTTGGCAAAACTCCAGAGGAAGTTAAAAAAAACTTCTGTTAGTAACCTCACCTGCAAAATGAATGCCATTCTTTTTGAGATTAAGGAACCAGGTGAACAAATGTAAGTCAGCACCTTTCCTATGGAAAGCAGTTACTCACTATGGCGTGTAGAAGAAAAAGTCCAAAGGAATTTTTTCCTTCTTTTTGGAAGAGGCATACATATAGGACAAAATGTCTCATTCACTTCATATGGATTCTTTGAAGTATTAATGCTAATTCAGGTTAATGTGTTTCTCTTTATTTTGCTCACCAATTATAATTGTCTCTGGCATCATTTGTTTGTGCCTTTTAAAAGATTTTGCACACCAGTGCCTATACCATGATAGCTAATATAAACGAGTGTCCCTTGGTTTCCTACAGAACACTTGATGGGGCTCAGCAGTGTGGGTATAAGAGTTATTATGATGCCTTTACTTACTAGATGTGTTTTCTTTCCATTCACATGGTTTTTATTTTTTCCCCCACTTTACGTGAAATCACATCATCCTCTATCTGGGGATAAACGATGATTACCTTTTTGTTCAGAATCCACTAAACTAATACAGTTATTCTGTTTGTTGCTAAGCTACGGAGCTGGGTTACCCAGAAGAATCTCACTCCACTGTCAGATCCCTGTTCCCTTTTTGATAAGTGACCAAGGAGAGAGTTTGCTGACAGGAAGAAAGAGCTTGTCACCTAGAGATCTGAGGAATCAAAAAAAAATGAACCGTTCTAAGTGTCGCAAAAAAGCTTTATCTTAGATAAACAAATTATGGTGTATTCATACCGTGGGATACTCTTCAGTAATAACAAGAAAGGGCCACTGATGCACAAAACATGAATGCACGTTACACGCGTCTGAGGGAACGCCAGACGCAAGAGTATGTACTACGTGTATTTCATTTTGTGTCTGTGAAACCCTAGAAGAGACGAATCTAATCTAAAGTGACAGAGAGTGGGCAGTGGTTACCTGGAGCTTCAGGTAGGAGTTGTCTGAGATGGAGCACAGGGAACTTTTAGGCATGATGGAAATGCCCCACTATCTGTATCTTGATTGCAGTGGAAGTTGCACAGATGCAAATTGAAATGAAGTTTAAATGGGTGTATTTTATTGTATGTATGTGCTACCTCAACAAAGATGCTGTAGCTATTAGCATCCTAGTTATTAAACTTAGATTTAGTTGTGTGATTTTTAAGACTAGGAATATCTTTTTCTATTGAGAGTCATTCTTTTACAAGGGAAAGAAATTCATGTCATGTAAGGAAAGTGCAACTTAATTTTTAAAAAAGAGTTTTTGCTTATTTTTTTAAAAAAAGGAATGTTTACTTGAGAAGTACTGCAATTAATATTTCTCCCCTGGCTGCTTTTTCCCTTTCCTTTTTGTTTTTATTAAAGTTATACATGTAAATAATTTAAAGAATCTCCTGCTCCACAGAAACAATGACTTTCAACTGT
Source organism: Balaenoptera borealis (assembly GCF_965194805.1). NCBI lineage: Eukaryota > Metazoa > Chordata > Mammalia > Artiodactyla > Balaenopteridae > Balaenoptera > Balaenoptera borealis. The sequence goes on from NC_138866.1 coordinate 160,897,387, forward strand.
TTCTCTTGGAATTAATTTTGCATTTCCAGTAAAATGCTTGTACTGCTGCTTCTCGATTTCTGTTTTATTGGTTTCTCACTCTAGAAATTTAGTATTTCAGTTATTTTCCCTCTCTCTCTCTCTCACACACACCCACACACCCACACACCCACACACACACACACACACACACACACTTCCAGTCTCCCATCTTCCTAATGCAGTTATAGCATAATGTTGTTTAACGTTGGAGTTTAGCTTATTGTGACCATGTGAATGGCATTCATTCCTGAGACAGATGGTAAACTACGATTATTTTCCCTTTCCTGCACCCTTTTCTGTTTTCCCTGGAGTACGATGGGGATGGTTTTTTGGCTGGGTTGGTTTGCTCCCGTGAGGATTGGTGACCTTCAGGCTCCCCGCACAGCTGTAATCATGGACCCTCCTCCCTCTGCACCCTGTGTGTCCCCTTCACCCCTCACTGGATCCCCTGTTCGCATGTCTCTGTAATGCTCTTCAAAAGGGTAAGTGACAGGTCTGCTTGACCTGAAACATTTTTAATCTGCCCTCATATACAAATGATTGCTTCTCTGCGCATAAACAACTAGATGGCAATTCATTCCCTTTCTGAAATTTGAAGCTACTTCTCTAATTTCAGTTTCTAGTGTTGTTTTGTGAGGTCCATGCCAGTCTGATCCATGTTGCTATAGGAAACCGTTTTCTTTCTCTGAAAGATTCTCACAAAATCTTCTTTCTATTGTCCCTGGGTTCTGAGACTTCACAGTGAGGGGTGATTGTGTGGGTCCATTTTCACCTATTGTGCTAAGGACTCAATGGTCCCTTTCAATCTGGCAACCGATTCCCTTATGTTCTGGAAACTCTGAATTGTTCCTCTGATGATTTTTTTCCTTCCTATTCGTTGTGTGTTTGGATACCCCAGACCCATCTTCAATTGTCTTATCTTTTCATTCCTATTTTCTATTGCTTTGTGCATTTTCTCAGTTTTATCTTCCAACATTTCTATGGAGTTGTTTGTTGCAGTCATATTGTGATTTCCAAGGGTTGCTTCCAAAGGTGTGATAGTCTTTTATTCCTCTGCATATATTAATAAATGTTTCTTAAAATTTTGTTCTCCCTATATGGTCACCTTCCAGTTTCTGTTTTCTGCATGTTTTGGTCTCTGTCTTAGTCTGTTAGGGATGCTATAACAAAAATACCATAGACTAGGTGGTTTATACAAAACACACATGTATTTCTCATAGTTCTGGAGGCTAGAAGTCCAAGATCAAGGTGCCAGCAGATTTGGTGTCTGGCATGAACCTCTTCTTGATTCATAGATGACCACCCTCTCACTGAATAGGCTTCATCCTCAAACAGAAGAAGGGGTGAGGGAGCTCTCTGGGGTCCTTTTATAAGAGCACTAATCTTATTCATGGGGGCTCAACCCTCATGACCTCATTACCTCCTAAAGGCCCCACCTCCAAATACCATCACATTGGGGGTTAGGTTTCAACATATGAATTTGGGGGGATGATGAGCATTAAGCCTATTGCAGTCTCTCTCTTTTACAATGAAGGCTTCCACAGATGTCTGGTGATCCGCGCATAGTTAAGGCTAGAGCATTAAAAGGCAGATTGGATGCTCTCTGTATGTAGATGGGGTCTGTTGCGTACAGCCCTCACTTTCCAGTCTTCTGTCAGGTGGGGAGGAAGTAAGAACAGCTCAAGGACCCAACTGCTTCTTGCACGGACTTTCACCTAATCCTCTTGTTTTCAACACCACTTCCAACACTATTCTAAGGGTTATCAGTGCAGCAAATTCCTGAGCCTCCCAGGGTCCTGCTTCTTGGCTTCTATTAATGCAGGCTTGGAATTTACCTTTCTTAGATCTGTACTTCTTTCTACCGAAGAGATACCTTCCATTTCCCGCTTGCAAATCCCCACCCACCCCCATTGCCTCTCCTTTTCTTTTCCTTATCTATGTGAGTTTACATTTCATGATGACTGTTTTTTTGATAGCCTCGTTTGGGTTGCTGTGTGAAGTTTTAGGAGAGAATAAAGATGCATGCATGAGAGTCACCTGCCATCTTTAACTAGAGAAAATAATTTTTAGAAAGGGTTTTAATTTTATATTTTGGATCAGCAATAGAACAAAAGGAGTTAGAAAAATATACTCATGGAGACAAAGTAGATATGGAAAAATACACAGAGAAAAGGTTGACCGAGCAAGACACACAACAGAGAGGAACAGTGAGATCAATGAAAAGACACAGACAAGTATGAGATAGCAGCTGGTGGGATGCTATTGCTGTTCAAATAATGTCCCAGTTCTGTGACAGACAACATCAGGGGCAGAGGTTTTTTTTTTGTAATCGACTCTAGCCATTGAACAAAGGCCATGGCAGGATGGTTGCCTGTTACATGTAAGGACTCTGGACTTAAGCCTTTAATGCAACTGGGCTTATCTCCTAATAGGTTAACTATTCCCTCTCCCACATCCTTGCACCTTGTAACCAAAAGGAAGAGACCCTGCCGGTTACAGAGAAGGCGAAGTTCTGTGCACACAGGGCACACGAGACCCAAGGTGACCCTGCTATCTTTGGACTGAAGAACCTCTCAGCCACAGGATAGTTTAGTCTAAATATTACTTATAAGAATGAAATCTCCCCCAAACAACTAAAATATCCAACATTGGAGGGACAATTTACAAAATGTTATATTTTTGCACTTCACACATTTATCTCTAAACTTAAAAACAAACCTGCAAGATTGTTACTTGCATCGCCATCTTACAAATGACAAAACTGAGGCTCAAAGAGGTGATGTGATTCGCCCAAAGTCATTTAAATTTAATTCCCAAGCCAAGTACTTATTTCCCTATGTCATGCTGCAAGAGAGGCAAGACGTCCTTTTCAGAACTCCTCTTCTAGGACTATGTGTTTTTGTTTCTTGAGCTGATTTAAACTCAGCAGAAATGTCTTAATTATTACAAACCAGGGAAGCAAGAAATTGCAAGTTCTAAAGCTTCACCAGCCATAGAGAAGCATTTCAAACAGGCGAAGGGGCAGATACTTAGAAAACCACTGAGCTACTGACACTGTCAGAATTTCCAGGGCTGTGAGTTAAAGAGGAAAACAGCACAAATCTATTGGCAGGCGGCCAACGGTTCTGTCTGCCCTCACAGCACTAGATTTTCAGAACTCTGTGCCCTTGACTGATGGAAACCCTGCAGAATACCTTCTAAGTATCATTATTTTGAAACTTGAGAGGACCACAGAAAAATTCTGAAGGCTCTTTCTCAAGCGAAGTTTCGAGATACTACAGAAAACATAAGCCCTCAAATGTGGGGATTTTCCATTTAAAAAGTACAGTATGTAGCAACTTGTGGCACTTAAAAAAAAACCCAGTAAAACAGCTGTTCCTTTGGCTGTTTCCTAACTGGGGCTCAGTGGAAGAGATTAGTCTTCACAGGCTTACTTTGAAATCAATCTACACATGAACCGAGACCAAAATCAGAGAGACCACGGAAGCCTTGGTCATTATCCTTCTGTGTCTCTGCAGCAATTGTGCTACAGTGTTTTCTGCACACCACGCAAGCAAGCGTTTGAAGGAGAGTCCTCACTTTGCAAAAGATGAAAAGAATCAGCCATCCTTTGCAGAGTTATCTGCGTTATCGGTGACAAGCCTGAAATGAAGATTTCACAGCTTTATTTCATCACAATTCTAAAAATAATTCACACTGAAATGTAAACTACTGAAAATGCATTAAGATGCTACCCTCTCTTGGACATTTACTTTTAAACTGCAGTCAAGGGAGGGAACCTTAAGGCAAAGACATGAGCTTGTCCCTGCAGAATTTCAGGTAGGAGGGTAAAGCAGAATCTTGGAGCCAGAAAGGACCTGAGAGATGATCACCCCCCTTTTCCTCATTTATAGAGACCTTGGGCGTAAAGACGTAGGTGACTTGCTGGTGTTAGAACTCAAACTCCCCGACACCCCAGTTCTGGGTTTCATCCACTTTGCCAGTTTCTTACTCTCTGTAGAAGGCAGGGTTGGCTTTGTGACAGAGGGACCCATGGATCCGCAGGATTGGATGGCTGACATCAGATCTGCTCAGGGCAAACTCTCAAATCATCTCGGGTTTTATCATGTCGGTGAGGTAGGGGTGGGGGGGTGACAACTCTTAGAGAGAAATCCAACACAGAAACGTTTTCTGAAGACCACAGTCTTCCACCCAATCTTGCCCAAGGTGGTAAATAAGAAAGGCCTTTCTGAAGTAGCATTTTGGCTGTAAGGACCTTGACCTGTGGGCACAAGAAAACCCTTCTCTGCAGCCTCAGTGCTATTATTCATTTTATTTTCAATCATGATTTCAAATAACCTCTAAATGTTTAGTGTGTAGACCGTTTGAAGTGTGATTAGTGTTGGAAGTGTGCTCCCTACAATAAAGATGTTTATACACGCCTGTTTTCTTTTTGGAAAAGGCTTAGTTTAATATACAGACGTCTTAACAACAAACCTGCATCTACGCAGATGACCCCACAATTGCCTGCTTCTCTTCTTTGGCTCTCTCTCACTCTCTTTTCTTTTATATTCTTTTTCCTGACTTAGGTATGCGTTATTGTTGCTTATTATAACAAGGATCCACCAAATAATCATGACTAAGTATTCTCTTGGGGGATTCAAAATTTTGAAAAGACAGCCAAAAGAGTTGATTCATTTGCAGAAAGATGGCATTTTAGGGAAGTTATAGAAAAAGTGTCAGCAACCATATTTTGCTCAAAGCTTGAAATTTAAAGCAGGGAAATGTTGTCATGATAGTAATCCGAGTAGAATTAAATTTCTAACAACCAGGGTGGATCCCGGGGAGAGGAAAAGCTGAAAAGTTCACAAACACACTTAATGTACCATAGGAAATACCTTTATGTACACCTCTTCCTTTTGTTAAGTTGGCATCCCTGGTCCCTTACCTGCGCATTTCGGCAGGTGAAGGACCAGGAACTAGGAGACTGGAGAGAAAGGGCCAGTTTTGCTAACACAACACAGATTCTACCGATTGGGCGGCCCTCAGAGTGAATTTGCACTGAACCAGGAAAGAGATGGAAACCCCAAGAGAAAAAGACTCACTTGGTCTCTGCAATATTGCCGTGGGCTCTGCTTACCGCCCAGGTACCAGGGCCTCGGTTAACATTTTAAGAGCAGGTTTCAGTTCTATTTTCCTCTGCTCCTAAGAAGGAGAAAGGGAGAAGAAAGAGACAAAAACTCAGGAGCAGGAGGATATGAGCAAATATTCCTGGCATCCCTCCTTCTCAAGTGGGCCCCTGGAGCCAAGGAAAAACACACAGCCTTTCCGGAGTCCTATAATGTTGGATGAGTTGTGTTGTCTCACAATTTGTAGGCCATACCCTTGAGAACAAGGTACATGGAGGCACTTAACATAGCACTTGGCACTGGTACATGTTCTAGAAGTTTTTGTTAAATTTTGATCCAATCTGAGTGTCTAGAGCCCGCTGTGTGCTCTATTGTGAGAACGGACTTTCATAGGGTACAATTTCTAGGGATAATTAGGGAGTCGGGCACTGTGGGTGCGGCAGGAGGAGGGAGGGGGGATTGAGAATTCAGGGGGCAACACAGCTCTGAAGATAGAAGGACAAGGGAGCAAAGACTGCCAGTTATTACCGATACCCATCCATTCTCCCGCCTCAAAGAACAAACCTCTAAACATCACATACACAGGCACTGAACATTGCATTTCTTGGCCTCCTTTGCAGTTGAAAGTGGCCGTGTGACTAAGCTGTGGTCAGTAAGATGTAAGTGAAAACATGGAGTGGGAAGTTTTCTTGAAGGGCATAGACTCCTGGGAAGAGTCCTTTTGATGTTTCTGCTATACATCTTTCTCTTTTCTTCTTTGAAGGTGTGATAGCTGGAGCTCCAGCAGCTATTTTGGACCATGAGGTGGCCTTGGAAATGAAAGCCATGCATGCACCGAAAATGTCAGAGTGGAAAGATCAGAGCGTGAGTCCCCAAAGACCACCTTGGCAGCCTGGGACTGCCCATCTGCAGAGTTCTGTGACAGAGGAGCAAACTTCTACCTTGCTGAAACAACTGTTATTTTGTGGTTTCTGTTATGTGCAACCAAACCTAATGTTAACAAACCAAGAAGTCTATTTTCTTTCATCCTCCAAGTGACCTCAAATGGATGGGAATGGCTTACCATTAACAGTTACCTACATCAAGTATAGTGACAGTTTTTATATCATTCAATGAGTGAAGATAACTTCGTTTTAGGATTTATTTGATTAAAACAGTCATTTTTTTTTCACTCATACCTTTCTAGTTTGCTATCAGATTTCCAAGAAAGGGAAAGAAGTCAACCTGCTCTCTGTGCACAAGAGGTTTCCTGAAACACCACCAGCCAAGAATAATGCAGGATCACAAAAACCCTCTACATTTCTCCCACAGTAGTTCGAGAAATCCCAAGAGGAAGGTCTCACATTTGCTCACAGCGAGGTCCTTTGCCTAATCACAGTTTCCCCTTCCTGTTTTCTGTCCCCCCAAAACTGCCTGGAAGGAGTGAATTTGCTTCTGACAAGCCTGGGGTCCCAACCAGCTCCCCCTCTGTCCAGGTCACTGTTTCTCCATGCTCTGATTGGGTCCAAATGCATCCTTTATATCTTCCCACATATTTGCTCCAACAAGAAGGTCTGGTGCTTACAATATCTTAAGTAGCTTTATAGCAATGTTATTGAAGGAGTTCTTTCACTATGTACTTGTTTTTTCATCACAGACCCATTTCCCTAGAATCCAGCTGGATTGCAAGGCCCTGTGGGGAGGTTTATATCTTACTATTCTTCACATTCCTCACACCTCTCATAGTGTCTTAGCCTGTGCAGAGCTGCTATAACAAAAATACCATTGACTGGGTGGCTTATAAACAACAAACATTTATTTCTCACAGTTCTGGAGGCTGCAAGTCCAAGATCAAGACACAGGCAGATTCGGAGGGGTGTTTGATGAGGACCTGCTTCCTGGTTCATGGAAGGCGTCTTCTCACTGTGTCCTCAAATGGCAGAAGGGTTGAGGGGGCTCTCTGGGGCCTCTTTATAAGGACACTAATCCCATCATGGGGGCTCCATCCTCATGACCTCATCACCTCTTCATACCGTCACCTTGGGGGTTAAGATTTCAACATATGAGTTTGAGGGGGTGTAGGTCACAAACATTCAGACCATAGCACATGGTGCTTGATACCCGGAAGGTATTTATTACAGTTTTTGAGTGAATGAGGGCTTCAGTGGCCAATAACACGAATCCATTTATTCTCACTTCTAACCCTAAACAACCATCCTGGAACCAAACTCAGCTCTCGCATGTCCCAGCTCTCATCCTTAATGGTAAGTTCTTCCCTGGAGACTCTTTTTCACCCCTGAATATCAAAAGGATTTATCTCAGTTTCTCAGGTTGTGACCCTGGCCGCACACAACACTGGATGTCTGGAGGGGCCAGGGGAGAGGAGATAGTCTTTTGCCTCCGTGACCCTGATATGCTCAATGGGTCATCCAATGCGTTCCTACTTCCTTAGGTCCTTACTAATGGGCTCAAACTAACAAATGTAAGGGTCGGCATTTAACTGTGGAAACACGTGCCTAAAGCATCCCAAATCCCCAATGCCCGACTTTTCTCTGCCCGTATACGTCCACATTCCTCTGTGGATAGAAAAAAGGAAGAGGCACAATAAAATGGTAGCATCATGATACCCTCTTGGGACTGGGCAGACAGAGTACGAGAAGACAACTTTGAGGTGCTTGGGCTAGACTCCCTCGTGGGACAACTTTTCGGTGATGGGGGGGTTAGTTAATCCCTTAGAAGCACACAGCAGGAGAGCACAAGATAGACACAAAACTGAGCTCCTGAATCCAGATGTAGGAAAGATGACGGGTTACTATCTGTTCACTTCCTGTTGCAGAGCCACTGGGCTGTCCAAATACAAAGGGCAGAGGCGTTAGCCCATTAGAAATCTACTGCAAGTTCTTCCTGAGGAAGGTGGGAGGTGGGGAGTTGCTGTGTTGCAGAATTCTCCAGAGCGCGGGGTGGGGGACGGCAGTCACGGTGGGGACCCAGGGCCAACAGGACAGGGAAACTGGCTTAGGAAGCGCCTCCAACACCAGCCTCCTTTGGAGTTTCCCTGCATGACAACACTCTCCATCCCGTTAAATCACAATGGGATGGACATCCGTCCTGTTTCCTTATCATATACCCAGCAGAGAACACGTTGTCTGACATGTGTTAGGAACCCAATACAGATTTGTTGAGCAAATAAATGAATACCCTCACAATGAAATTGCTGATCGGTGTGGCTTTAAAGCAAATCATTGGGAACATTGCAAGATGTTAATATAGACCAGATGCAGCACGAGAAGCTTTGGTATATAAATGGGCACGTGCTTCTCTCAGGCCTAAGGATTTTGAGAAGCCAAGTAAGAAACCTTACTTATAGCTAATAAGTAAGTGCTATAAGGGCTTATAGCACTGACCTTTATGTCCTGTTCAGCCATAGATTATAAAACTTACAGGGGCTCATGCACGGCCCCAACGATGTTCAGAATCTCGTTTTCTCTCTCTCCTTCCAAGCCGGCACTTTGCTCTAGTGGAGAGACTAGGAGCTGAGACGCCTGACTTCCAGGTGAGGTTCTGACAGCATTTTGTGTGAGTGTGAGTACGTGTGTGCGGTAACCTGGGTCCAGTGATTTTCTCTCTCTACACCTCAGTGATGGGATAAGGCACAGAGTAAGTCCTGCTTGGCTTAACTCACAAGTTTGTGTAGCTATTGAACGGAGGAATTCGTGTGAAAAACACTTTTAAAAACCCGGAGTCTAAGAGGCGATGCGTTATTCCCATTTTCTAGCTTTTTCTGTTTTCCTCCCATTTCTCATGTCCTTAACTCAACATGCCTTCTTCTACTTTTCCAGTGGTCTTGTCTTTTTCGGTTGTGTTTACGCGGGTTTGTCCTCTTCCTAAAAATGCTGGAAAACTCCTTCTGACCTGTGAGCTCCATTTGATTTTGTCTTTTCATAAAACTGAGCAAAGGACTTCTTACAAAACATAAGCTCAAGAGATTGGATATACTTCCCTGGGCTTTACCCTAAGTAGGACCTTATTGTTTATCCATTCTAAACGTAACTGTTTGTATCTCTTAACCCCAAACTCCCAGTCTATCCCTCTCCCTCCCTCCTCCCCTTTGGAAAAGAATATAAAAAAAAGAATGTATATATGTGTATAACTGAGTCACTTTTCTGTACCACAGAAATTAGCACAACACTGTAAGTCGACTATACTTCAATAATAAAACGAAAAAACACCAAACATAAGCTCAAAACACTTGGTGGTGCTGAGCAAGACTCTGATTAAATTGGCTGGAGGCCTGTGCTTGGGGCATAAAGGGACAGACAGGCTGTTTGTCTGAACTCAGGGAACCCAACAAAGTAACAGTATTCTCCAGAGTTCACAGCTTGGACATAATTATGTTCTCAGCTCTGTGAGGAAACTCCCCTATGTATTAAGCAAAGTTTGCTCCCTTGACTTCCCCATTTCTCCAATTTCCTTTCCAAATGATACTTGAGTAAGGACAATTTACTCAGTGGGAACTTCTGTATCCAGAGAAAAGAAGCTAAAACTCTAGATTCCAAACCATGCCAAAGTAGAACATACACACATTGGGTCAACAGAGTTTTTCTCAGGACCCAGAATTTCATTTTTGGCCAAAAACAGAATAGTTTGAATAAGGAGAGGACTTTATCCAGCCAAGCATCTCAGTGCCATGAATGACTCACAGCTCAGAGAAAAGACGAAAAGTACTGAGAAGGCCTTTCTCCCTGGTGTTCCCATGTTTGATATTCCCCAGAACAACAAGAAACAATTGCTACACCAAACATTTAGCAAAAAATTGCTACATCAAATATTTAGCAAGTCGACCTTCGTTATATCATTTAACCCTCAAAAAAAAAAAAACCCACAACACAACGCATCAATATTATTATTAACATCCCTTGACCAAGCAAGAAACTGAAATTGAGAGAAGATTAATAATGTGCAGAGCGTCACCAACTAGAAGCGGCAGAGCTGGAATTTTTTTTTTTTTTTTTTTTTTTCAGAGCTGGAATTTTAACTAGGTTTTCTGGTTTGTTTTGTTTTCTTTGCAGCTAATTTATACATTTATTTTGGTTTTGAGGACCACAGGAGTAAGAAGTTGATGCTGTTCATACCTCAGTAATATTATCATTTAAATGATATCAATGGATAATGGGATTCCTAAGCATTTTTCCTGCAGAGGCTTTGTGAAGCTACCTTGGTTGTTCACACCAGTGGTTCAAGTCCAATGTCATGAGGTAGCGGATGATTTGAGCGGCTCCAGGTCACTGAGCTAAGCTTGGGGATATCAGGGGTTCCACACATCCTGCCTAGTCTATTAAGTTGATAGTGATGATATGGTCAGAGTGGGTTTAAACATGCGGTTTTCCAATTTTAAATGTAATTTATAGATATTGTAGACCTTTCTTAAAAATAATAGAAAGTTCAGAATATAACAGAAAAAAACTCCCTTATAATTGCTACAAAGCATAGTTTATGGAATGTTGGAAGATTTGTGCTCGGTTTCCTTCCAGCTTTCCTTTCTAAGTCCATAATTGGCATCGTGCTTTGTATGCCAGAAAAGTGCCACTTTGTTCATTTAATATCATATTTTTTATCCCCATGTCACTAAAAATTATGTAGAAAATTTTTATGCCTTTCAATGTGACATGACTTGCCATAATTTGTTGAATGATCCTCCCTGTAATAGGACATTTAGATTATTTCCTTTTAAAAAAAAGTCATAAATAACCGTGGGTTTTTTTGGGTTTTGGTTTTTGGATTTTTTGATTAGTACACCATCCACAGAGCAGAATGGCTGGGATAGAGGGAAGGAACATTTTAAAGCACTGACAATGCAATATGTTGCCAGCTGTGCAAAAAGGCTGGATCGATTTGCACTCAGTAAGGTGGACACTCTCTTTGTGGGGTCCCAGGTCTCCCAAACATTGGGGATTCCCCCCTGCAGCCTTCTAGGGGTTCCCACTGCCATGTCCATGATATCTTGTTCCTTCACTTCACAGAGCCTGTTCCCTGTCTGAATAAGTGACAGAGCTGGAGAAGGATGTCCCAGATCCCTTTCAGTAATCTGTGTCTGCACACCCTAAGCACAGGCATGGGGGCTCTTGGGGCTCAAGGGTCACCCTCACACACCTCCTGGCCCCCATTGTCCCATGCACATGGCGTGTCTGGGCCCTGGGATCTGAGTGGCTCCCTCTCTTGCACACTTGTCTCCCGCACACCAGTCTCCCACGCAGGTGGATGGCAGTGGGGGGCATTTTGCAAAACAGCCAACCTCAAAGACCCTCCTCCTGGCTAAGCCCCTCTCTTCACAGCCTTCCCTATGATCCCACCTTGCAGCTGCAACAATGGGGCGCTTTTGGACCGTCTGGGGTCCCCTTACAAGCTCTCCTGCCTGTGGGCACCTCCAGCAGCTTGATGTGTAAGTAGAGAGTTCTGATTTACTTCCTTGGGAAACCTGGTACTTTAAACCCAAACACAGAAAAGTGGTCTGAGAGTTTATTCTGAGTCCCACTCAGACTTGGGATGTTTGCAAACATGTTCCCAAGTGGTAGGGAGCTTTTGGTAAGGTTTGCATTAGGATTAGGGAGACGGTGGGATGGCGTCAGTGTGGACAGTGTAGGGGGTACTACTTAGCAAGTCTCCTTTGGATCAAACAATGAGGAACGTGTGGATGGTGAGAACCCGCTTGGACTTGCAGGATTCCAGCAACGGAAGGGGTTAAACCAGAAGCTTCTCCTTGTCAAGGATTTTGAGTCCACCAGCTGGTTTTTGATGTGAACTACAAAGGACCACAGACTCACAGTCTCTGGGTCAGTCCCGATTCGAAGGGGGATGATTTCCTCTTTAGAGAGGAGAGCTTTCCGGTTTGACCAGGATGAATAGATCTGATTACACTTGTTGTTGCGAGCGTTCACATCTCTTGTTCTTAGTCCTGTGATTTTCTAGGTCAATGATATGATGTCCGAAATTGTGAATAAAAGCCAGCTTTTTTTAAAAAAAGGGACTGAACGCCTATGGCTTAATATACACTGTTCTACTGAATTATGATTATTGAGTCCATTTGAGAGGATGAGAAAAGTTGGGAAGTGATTTTTGTTCTTTAGAGGCTGAATATATGGCAAATTATTGATCAGACCTCAGTCAAGTCTTTGCAAGATTAGCTTTGTCTTAATGTCTGAAATGGAAGGAAATGTTATTGATGCAATGATTAGAAGTTAACTCTCATTTCTTCTATTTCTTCGGGGTAGGGGAGAGAAAGCTGGATTCCACGGCCCTGAAAGCAAGGCCTGGTAATGAGGCAAAAGCAAGAGGCTATAAATACTCGGGCTGACAGAGCAGCAGATGGTTGGGTTGTATGCGGATGGTGGAGAGGGAAACGTGCTAAGTGGGATTGGCATATGTTTCCTCAAGTCTTTGACCTGCTTGTTTCTCCGAAGACTTTATTAAAGGCTTGAAAAAATTGATGTGAAAGTTGTGATAGCAAAGGAAAGTTGGAAAAGAAAATGGGAAAGAAAAAAAGAGATTCCCTGAGGCATGAGACTCTCTCTCCCCATGTGATTGATTTGTATTATAAGTAATCATTTTATCCATCCTGAAAGATGTCAAAGCACCACCCCCAATTTCCCTTCCCCCTCCCCCTGGCCACTACCCCACTGGCCCTAGACTGCAAAGCAGAAAACCAAGAGAGCAGTTGGGCTGTAGGTCTGAGGGCAGGCGCAGAGCTGGTTTGCACCCATAGGAACTTCCTGTTGGCTCTCATCTTGGGACCATCCACGCAGGTATTCGTTGGTCAGCCCAGCCCCGAGGTGAGAACGGCCCTCCAGTTCTGAGCCCTCTATTCAATGAAGTAATACAGTTCCAAAGTGTGATACCAGTTTTGCTCATGTTAGACCAAGACAGGTTTCTGTTTAGCTCGAATCAGTATTTCCTTTGACTGAGACATTACCCATTGGCCTTATTTTATTTAAAAAAAATTTTATTTTATATTGGCGCACAGTAGATTAACAATGTTGTGTTAGTTTCCATTGACCTTATTTATGATTTACCCTTGGTTCATTATATTGTCTACTCCCTGAGGGCAGGACCCTCCTTCTTCCCTGCACTTAGCATCGGGCTTCTAGCTTGAGCAAGAATATGCTCCTTCATCATCCAACTGCATTGTTTGTGTCTCACTAGATTACAAATTCCCTGATGGCACAAGTCACGTCTTCTCTTGTTTTAATGCTCCAGGGCAGCTGGCAAGGCGTCCTGTGCCTCACATTCTACTAAACGTGGAATCTGATAGTCTGTGGTGGGCAGAAGACATTCACTTCTCTCCACAAGGGAAAAAAGGATGGAAAACGGGCAGCTGTGGGTCCACCTGTACCTGCCAGAAATACCAGGACCGGGGTGCAGAGGGTCAGACTGTGCAGCCAGTGTCCATCTAGCTGTAAGGTGTAGACAGAGGAAGCCTAATACTTGTATTCATGAATCTGGTGCCGTATGGGAATAAGAATCCCACATCCTACACTCAGAGTCCTGGGGCCAGTGGGGCAAGTCAGTATCATTGGAGTCCACAGGGGGTCACATTCTGGTATGCGGCAGTGAGGGGAGGGACCCAGAGGTGTGCCAAGGTCCCCGTCTTCTTTCTCCAGGCCACTTGCCCACTGCCTGGAGGTGCGGTCCTACCTAGAAGAGCTGTGCTTTGGACTGGCCACTGGTGTATTGCTTCCTAAACTGGGTCTCTGCCGCCCCACTAGCAACATCCCAGGCCTCCTGTTGGTAGCTCTTGGCTGCTAATGGTCTGTGGCTCGTTTGCATGTTTGTTTGCCATAGAGTCTTAGATTTAGTGGTGATGTAAGGACTTCAGAGAAGGTGAACCAGTTAAACCTGGCAATTAGAGAAATTTATGTGAGCTGCCAAATAGAAACTATAAGTACAAAAATATTTTGAAACAAACAAAAATGAAAATAAACACACTAACATTTATAGGGTGCAGCAAAAGCAGGACTGAGGGAATTTAAAGCAATAAATGCCTATATTAAAAAAAGAAGAAAGATATCAAATAAACAACCTAACTTTGTACCTCAAGGCAATAGAAAAAGAACAAACCAAGCCCCAAATTAGCAGAAGGAAGTAAATAATAAAGAGTAGAGTTGAAATAAATGAAACAGAGAATTTTAAAAGTTTAAAAAATCAGTGAAACTAAGACTTGTGGGGTTTTTTGGTAAAGATAAACAAGATTGACAAATCTTTAGCTAAACCAACTAAGAAGAAAGGAGAAGATTCAAATAAATAAAAGCATAAAGGAAAGAAGAAACATTACAACTGATATCATAGAAATAAAACAAATCATAAGAGACTAATATGAAAAATTATATGCCAACAAACTGGGTAACTTACAAGAAATGGATACATTTCTAAAAATATATAACCTACCAGGAATGAATTATTAAAAAATAGAAAATCTGAATAGACCAATAAAGAATGAAGACACTGAATCAGTAATCAAAAACCTCCCAACAAAGAAAAGTCCAGGACCAGATGGCTTCATTGATGAATTCTACCAAATATCTTAAGTAGAATTAATGCCAATCTTTCTCAAACTCTTCCCCAAAATGAAAGAGAATGGAACATTTCCCAAACTCATTTTATGAGGCCAGCATTACCTTGGTATCAAAGCCAGACAAAACACAAGAAAACTACAGACCAATATTCCAGATGAACGTAAGTATATAAAGAACTCATACAACTCAGCAAGAAAACAAAGAATATGATTTGAAAAATAAGCAGAGGAACTGAATAGACATTTTTCCAAAGAAGACATACACGTGGCCAACAGGTTCATGAAAAGGCTCAGCATCATTGATCATTAGGGAAATGGAAAATCAAGGGGTATTTCAATTGCATTGGAGGAATGGCTTCAGTAAGTAAAATTTTTCAAGAAGTCACTGATACATAACTTCTTTCTTTTAAAAAAAAAAATCCATTGCCCCGAGCCTATGGAACTCAGGAAAAGTGTATTTAACCTCACAAGGGTGGACGGGACACTTGGAAGATTTGTTTTCCTTGCTTGCAAGGAGCATTGGCTCTCTGATCTTTGCTTCGCAGTTACCACCTTCCCTTCCTTCCCTCCACACCACTCCCTCCCTCCCCCCCTTTTCTTCTTGTCCGCATCTGCCATCCAAGTGCAAGCACGCAAGACTGTAGAAGTCTGAGTGAATAGCATCACTCCTCCGAACCTTCCAAAGAGGCTCGTCTTCCCCTTGCAGTGTTTCTCAAACAATAAAGAGCAGTTTCACTCCTCAGGAAGACCAGCCTGGCTGGAGTTTTATCCTTCCTGAAACTGATGAGGCATATGCTTCTGTAAGCGCATCTACGATCAAACTTTTCCTCTGGAGTCATTATCTGCTTTCTTATAGTGTATCGCGGAAGAGGAAGTCTTCGCTCGGCAAGATCCTTCACCACTAAAGAAGGTTTACACGCACACTCATTCCAGATGTGTGTCTGGACATACAGTACATGCTTGCCAAACAAGAAAGTACAATATTCACGATTGTTGTAAACTCCTATTTTTTCTGGTTTGGATTTGTTGTTGTGGTTGTTTCCTTTTTGTGTTCATTTTTTGTGAAAGGTGTAAGGTGTGTGTCTAGATTCTTTTTTTTTTTTTTTTCTTGCATGTGGGTGTCCAGTTGTTTGGCACCATTTGCTGAAAAGACACTAGTCTTTTCTAGTAAGGTTTTTTTTTCAATAACGTTTTCTGGACGACTGCTTCTAGGTTGGACAGGAGCCTACCACCAAGCACAGTTGAGGAAATCTGTTTTCTGCAGTTGAGGCTAAATTTATTGGGCAGAGTCCAATTAGATGATCTCTGATATTCTGGGCCGGTCCTGGGATAAAATCTAGAGCAGTGATTGATTAAAACCTTAGAAATGCTTACGATCATCTGGCACACATTGCTCCGGGCCCTGCCTCCATGTCTCCCTCTTCTCCATGTGTCCAAGTCCTATGCCACCCGCTTGCAGCTCCAGACTTCAGCTACTTCTAGGCTCCTAGCACAATTCTTGTCTTTATGACTCATGTGGTATTGGGCTGTTTCATGATAGGAAAGAACCAAAGACCTGAAGGTATAAACTCCTGAAAAGACCACTCTCTCCCCCTCCTCAACTATGTTTCTTTGTAGCAGGAACAATGTCATAAACTCTTTGTGTTGCATGCAGCTCAGGGTATAGCACAGAAGTGAATGCATAATTTAATAAATGCTCGTTAGTTATTTGATTGACTGGGAAGGCCCTTGTGAAAAAGGAGTAAGTGACTCTCGACCTGTGAAAGAATGTATACAAACCTGATCTTAAAAACCGCAAAGGAAACCATGACTTTATCAAAGGTCTTTTACTGGCCGATACAGCCCTTTGCAAATGCTGACTGTGCAACTAGAAGGCTGTCAAATAAAAATGCATTTGCTGCAATATATACAGTGTGTGAGTGTGTGTGTGTATTTACACACATATACATGTATATATGTGTCTGTGTGTATATACCAGGAAATTATTAATCCTCCTTGCAATTCTTCATGTTTTCCTGTTCTGCGGTCATGATTTATAAATTAGTGCAATTATCAAAGTTAATCATTTAAATATTCTCTTACTGGGTACCATTCATTTATTCGTGAATATTTAATAAGTTTGGTAGAGAATAGTGAACAAGACTGGCCTGGACCCCATTCTCAAGACCTATTTAAAGGATGCTACTAATATAAAAATGTATTTGAAATGATTATCTCTTCAGAAAGCATGTCCAACAATTAAAAGCAAATGGTTTTCCCTCTTCTCCATTGTCGGTTGGGTGTTAAGCATATCCCTGGACTGTTCAATACAATGTCCTGTTTCTTACTGCAGATAAACGCACTGCTCTTCAAACATCATGTTGTTGTAGCCTTAGAGATCTCCAGCTTCAACAATGTAAGTTGTTTTTTTTCCCCATGTAGCCAGGAACTGGATCAATAAAGTAAAAGCATAATGACTTTCCCTGCTTTATTTTAGTATGTTATCTGATACTATTTGCTTTCTTAGTCTTAGTCAATATTGTTGTCTCCCAGGAGGTGCAGATGTTATCTCTTCACTCAACCCATTTTTCCACCATCCTAAATAAAAAGCCAGCCGGGACAAAGGATACTGACTGTGCTGGTGATTTCTTAAGTGATTCTCAAGCAAATGATAGTGCAGCCTAATTTCTATCCTCATCATTTCCTTTGCTATGACTGTGAGCCCCAGTGGCCACACCTTTCACCTTGAGCCCCCAGCTGCCTTAATGATTAGGACTCTGTTTTGCGATGGGGCAGCGCTTGGCCACATCGCTCAGCTGAGGCCCTGCACACAGCTCTGACCGCTCAGCGACACATTTCAAAGCTCAGGCACGATAAATGTGCTGCCTTATGCAACAGGAGGAAAGAAAGGCATTCTTCCACCACAGCCCGGTTTTCTCAGGACGTAGGAAGTTTATGACATTGTGGAAGCACCATACATCCCCCCTCCTTGCTTCTTAAACCTGCTTTTTACTTCTTTTCCTCCCTCCTGAGTGCTTCAAGGGCTCCTTTCAAGTGGTTAAGAGTCTCAAAGACAAATTTTGGAGCTGCCCGGTATGATTGAGAAAATGAGATTCCTCATAGAATAATTACATTCAGATCCCCCTCTTCCTCTGGCTTCTAAGCTTAATTCGATTTATGGGGGCATTTCTCCTTCCATACTGGACTTTCACACCGACTGTGACAATGGTACCCAAGAAAGCTGGTCAGTGACTCCTCATCAACAATGTGAAAAATTGTTTCCCAAGAAGCATCAGCAGTATTTTCCTATAAATTCACCTCATGCTGTGACCGTGGTCCTTGTCTGGGCTCTCATTTTATATACAGGTAAATGGAGGCACAAAAAAATAAAGTTTTTTAAAAAATTTTTATTAAAATATAGATTCCTTTCCATTGTAGGTTATTACAAGTTACTGAGTCTAGTTTCCTGTGCTCTACAGCAAGACCTTGTTGTTTATCTATTTTATATATAGTAGTCTGTATCTGTTAATCTCAAACTCCTAATTTATTCCTCCCCCATTTTCCCCTTTCATAGCTATAAGTTTGTTTTCTATGTGTGTGAGTCTATTTCTGCTTTGTAAATAAGTTCATTTGTATCATATTTTACATTTCACATATAAGTGATATCATATGATATTGGTTTTTCTCTTTCTGACTTACTTCACCCTGTATGACAATCTTTAGGTCTATCCATGTTGCTGCAAATGACATTATTTCACTCTTTTTAATGGCTGAGTAATATTCCATTGTATATATGTGCCACATCTTCTTTATCCATTCATCTGTTGATGGATATTTAGGTTGCTTCCATGTCCTGGCTATTGTAAATAGTGCTGCAATGAACACTGGGGTGCATGTATCTTTTCAAATTATAGTTTTCTCTGGATATATGCCCAGGAGTGGGATATACCCGGATCATATGGTAGTTGCTGGGTTATATGGTAGTTCTATTTTTAGTGTTTTCAGGAACCTCCATACTGTTCTCCATAATGGTTGTACCAATTTACATTCCCACCAACAGTGTAGGAGGACTCCCTTTTTCTCCACACCCTCTCCAGAATTTATTATTTGTAGTCTTTTTGATGATGGCCATTCTGACCTGTGTGAGGTTATACCTCACTGAAGTTTTGATTTGCAAGAAATGGAGTTTTTGAAAGCCATAGACTTAGTACCCAGAATGCACTGTCCCTGGACCGGGTCCAGCGTGGCTGTGAAAACAAGACAGAAAGTGGAGGCTTCTCTAGATTCGAATCCCAGCTCTGACGTTGAGTCACTGGGTGACCTTGAGCAAATAATTTTGTCTTATTTTCCTCATCGATATAAAGGAAGAGGTTGAATTAGAGGCACAGGACTCTAGGATGATAACATGCCCTGATTTCTGGTTTTGTTTCACAGTAGAATGAAAGGCGAATGTTTAAATGTATTTCCAATTGGCAACTTAGGTGCACAATGGAATAAAATACTTTTTTCATTACATTATAATTTGCAACAGGGGAAAATATGTAGGCTGAGGAGATTTGTAAGGAGAACGGTATGGGAGTCACCAATAAACTATAGCTCTTAAAAGCTTTATATAAGGACTACACTGGCGGTCCAGCTGTTAAGACTTCGCCTTCCAACGCAGGGGGCGCGGGTTCAATCCCTGGTCGGAGAGCTAAGATCCCACATGCCTCAGGGCCAAAAAACCAAAACATAAAACAGAAGCAGTATTGTAACAAATTCAATAAAGACTTTAGAAAAATTGTCCACATTAAAAAAAAAGCTAAAAAAAAAAAAAGCCTTATCTACCAGATCGTCATCTTTCGTGCCTTTCCCATTTGAGAAATTTTACCCTCCTTTACTTGTCTCATCGAAGTGAAATAAGGGATGAAGAGGGTCGTTTTCTGAAGTTCCATTTTTTTTTTAGCACCAGTGGTTCCTGACTTTCAAGCTGCTTTTTCCAAAACATTAAGCATAAAGTGTTGAATTTAGAGCTGCTTTCTTTTCTCTTCAATGTTTATGAGATAGACACTCACTCATTCGTTCTGCTTTGAATATCAAATTATTTCATCCACCCAAAGATGAAAATTCTGCACACAGGTCCTAGAATAAATATATTACATTAAATACATTTTGTTTTGCATGAAATCTTACCTCTTCTTATTTGTAGTCAACTCCTGATATATTTTAAACAACAGAATGAAATATAGATTCCTTTGCTGCCTTCTTTCTGGATATTTCTAGATTAGCATTTCTTAACCTGGAGAGCATGGATCCCACCTAAGGAGCTTTCCCTTCTGGATGGTATAAAATGGTTTTGAATCCTCTAAATAGAGTTTAAAAGACTTCAAGTGTCTGTCTATACCTGTAAGCTTTTTTAACCTTGGGGAAAATGTCAAAGTTTTCATCCCATTTTCAAGGGAAACCATAATTTCAAAAGGGTAAGAATCACTGCTCTAGGTATTAATTTAAAGGATTTGACTTGTTCACAATATCGGATTTTTTTTTTTCCACTTTCTTAGCTGATAGTAGCTAGATTACTTGAGTTAAACTAAGGTCTTCATTTGAAATAGTGAGTGCCTAGGTTTTAAAATATACTCAAATTTCTGAACTGTCAACTTTGTAGATCAGAACTTCTACCAGTCTGTAGACATCTATGTACTCCCGTCCTGAGCATCTCTTTGTGACCTGTTCAGTACAAAGTTAACACATGCTACATTTCTTGGTCTTAAGAAAATCCTTTTGTAAAATGAATTTATACAAGATTGTGAATATCCTGGAACTTACAATCTTTTTAAAATTGCATGTCTTAGGAATAAAGACGCAGACATAGAGAATGGACTTGAGGACACGGGGAGGGGGAAGGGTAAGATGAGACAAAGTGAGAGAGTGGCATGGACATATATACACTACCAAATGTAAAGTAGATAGCTAGTGGGAAGCAGCCGCATAGCACAGGGAGATCAGCTCAGTGCTTTGTGACCACCTAGACCACCTAGAGGGGTGGGATAGGGAGGGTGGGAGGGAGGGAGACGCAAGAGGGAAGAGATATGGGGATATATGTATATGTATAGCTGATTCATTTTGTTATAAAGCAGAAACTAACACACTATTGTAAAGCAATTATTCTCCAATAAAGATGTTAAAAAAAAATTGCATGTCTTTTGGGAAGATGGTTATAGGTTTTTTCTTTCTCTCTTTACCAAGCAAACAAACAAAAAAAAGTTATAAACCCTGTTTTCTAGATCTACAATTGAGCTACCAAATCAGATCACCTTAGTGCAATTTTACACCCCCTTTTCCTTCCCCGTTCCCCCTTCCTGTTCACCAGGTTTGAATTTTGACTGAGGTTAAGTGTATAAAATGTCTCCTGGAAAAATATTGGCAGAAATTGAGTAAATACAGAGATTGAGTACATCTGACCTGTATAATATAATGCAATTTATAGTATATGCCAGGAAGTTTCCTCTTTTCTCCCCCACTATCTGCAAAATGAATCACGTTAATATAGCTGCAGTAGTCACTTTGAACCGTACCCATTTAAATGGACTCCAAGTGCATACAGCCATCTAAAGTAACAAATCCACATGAAAAAAATCAAGATATTCCTGTAGAAACGATATTGGTAGAAACTTCGATTCCATTTAATTCGTGTATTTACTGGTCACCTCCTGAATGACCAACACTGGGGGAAATACCAAGGAAGTAAATGCGAGGGTCTGACCCCATGGAGTGTTCAGTCTCATTGAGCAGGTGGGCTTTGCATCTTCGAAACAGCAAGGAAGCCACATGTGGAATAGAGTCCGGTTTAAAGCACGTGCTCATTCAAATGTATGGATACCAAGGGGTGGGATGAATTATGAGATTGGGATTGACATATATACATTGTTGATACTATGTATAAAATAGATAACTGATGAGAACCTACTGTATAGCACAGGGAACTCTACTCGGTGCTCTGTGGTGACCTAAATGGGAAGGAAACCCAAAAGAGAGGGGATATATGTCTACGTATAACTGATTCACTTTGCTGTACAGTAGAAACTAACACACCATTGTAAAGCAGCTGTACTCCAATAAATTTTTTTAAAAATCTACAGGAAGTTGGAAGAGGGCTGAGTTGGGGGCACTGAAACAAAGACAGAATTCTAAAGATATACTTGGATGGAGCCCAGGAGGTGGAGAAAACATTTGAAACTGGGGCAGTAATATAACAAAGGCTCTCCCCAAAACGGGGAGAGGATTTACAGGACGGGCTGAAGTTGGCCCGGAAGAGAGTGGAAAACGCAGGGTGAGGGGGTGAACCTGGGGCTGCTGGCGGCAAGAGTTGAGTCTGGGCCTTGCTGATACCCTGGCTGCTGGAGAAAGAAGGGGTGAAAAGGATGGACTCCCAGCAAGAGGGAAGAATCCCCTTAACTTTGGGCACCTCCAGGGTCAGTCAGTACCTATGGCACCAAGGACACACCAAAGGTTTGGACAGATGCAGTAACAGAGAGAGTAAAAGAGAGGATTGGGTAATGAGAAAAGGAAGAGGAAGAGAAAAAAGTGAATGGATTCATTTCACTAGATAGCTACCTGTGACCAGGGCTTGATAAGGTCAGCCTAAACTGGTGGCATTACTGTTTCATGAAATGCTTTAGTGGGTAAGGTTATATGCCCACGTAATAAACAAAACTCCACAGAGGTGTTTTGATCCTCCTAAACCAGTTTCTTTCCTGGGATCAGGCGTTCCTTGACATAGATGAACAACTTCACTCACCCCTAGTCGTTTAGGAAGTGACCAATGAATACATGAATTAAACCGAATTGAAGTTTCCATCAATATAGTTTATGAAGGATGACCTTGATTTTTTTCCATGCGGATTCCTTAACTTAGATCCCACTATACGCTTGGAGCCCATTTAAGGTGGGATGATCCAACCACTTCACACCCATTAGGGTGGCTACTATCAAAAAACCAGAAATTAACAAGAATTGGTAACGATATGGAGACATTGGAATCCTTGTGCACCATTGGGAAAATGTAAAATGGTTACAGCCATTGTGGAAAATAGTTTGGTGGTTCCTCAAAATATTAAAAATAGAACTACCACATGATCTTGCAACTCTATTTCTAGATATAAAGCCAAAAGAATTGAAAGCAAGGTCTTTTTCTTTCCTGATACTCATTAATTTTTTTAATTGAAGTACAGTTGATTTACAATGTTGTGTTAATTTCTGCCTTACAGCAAACTGATTCAGTTATACATATACACACATTCTATTTTTATACTCTTTTCCATTATGGTTTATCACAGGATATTGAATATGAAAGCAAGGTCTTGAGCAGACATTTGTGCACATTATTCACGATAGGTAAAAGAAGGAAGCAACCCAGATGTCCCTCAACAGATAAATGGATGAACAAAATGTGGTCTATCTATACAATGGAATCTTATTCAGCCTTAGAAAGGAAAGAAATTCTGATACATCCTACAACATGGATGAATCTTGAGGACATGATGCTAAGTGAAATAAGACAGCCACAAAAAGACAAAAACAAATGCTGCATGATTCCATTTCTATGCGGTATCTAGCGCAGTCAATTTCAGAGGCTGAAAGTAGCATGGTGGTTGCCAGGGGCTGGGGGGAGCGAGGTGGGGAGTTATGCTTTTACGGGGACAGAGTTTCAGTTTTGCAAGATGAAAACATTCTTGAGAAGGATAATAGTGATGACTGCACATTATGAATGTACTTAATGCCACTGAGCTGTACACCTAAAAAAGGTTAAGATGGTAAGTTTCATGTTATGTGTATTTTACCAATAAAAAAAAAATTGAAAGAAAAAAAAGAAAAGTCTGGTCTAAAATGACTAATGTTGCCTGAGGCTCCACCCAGTGGAAGGCCCCCCCCTTGCAGCCTCTCAGGGACTGATCTCTGGGCCAGCAGCTCATAAGATGCCCTATTAAGCAGTTAATTATTTCTCTTTGATACTGGCTTTTTCATCTTTTAATACAGCAGTTTTACTGTCTCTGATAATTATTCTGTCTCGATAACTCTTTTAAATCTAATGAGGCGTGGCCAGCTCTGCTTAACAAGGCCACACGTCATTAGCTTCTTGTCTCTGTGTCATCCTGTCACCCTCAATCACTACATGACCAGCCAGGCACTAACTGGTCACTTGCCATTGGCAAAAGAGTGTGAAGTGACCTGCTGTCAGGTCAGTTAGCAGTGGTGCTTAATAAACTTCCAGGACCACACGCAATCCTGCCTTTTATCCCCCCCAGCACAATCCAGGTTGAGGGAACCTGTTTGAGGGATAAATCCGTTTTCCACTAACCCAACAATAAGATCTTTAGGAAGGGTCCTCTGTTTTCTCATCCTCTGCTCCCAGGAATTCTAATGTTTTGTCTCAAAAGCCCCCCCCCCCCCGAAAGAAGCAGGGAGAAGTAATGCACTGAGCACGGGCTTTAGTCAAAAGACGTTGAGTCAGTCTTGCTGAGCTATTCACCAACTGTGTGGCTTCGGGCCAACCACTTAACCTCTCTGGCCCTAGTTCCTTTCCCGAACAACAGACTTCTGAGGGCTGTCTCAAAAGTTAAATGCGTTCATTGCTACCTATATTGCCAAGCCACATCAGCCTGGAAGAAAAAGTAAGATAGTTCCCTTCAGTCTACTTTTGAAATGAGTTAGGGTATAAATTCATATGGAGTCAAGATGGTATCAAAAATTTATTTCTTTAGGTTTTCTTTCTCCCCCGTACCGATCTTCTGTTGCATCACTCCCAAATCATTTGGGGGTGGGAGAGTAGGGGTCTATTTATTTATTTGCTTCCAAGCTCATTCTGAGTCTGCTTCTATAAATGAACTTCAGTGGCGAGATCACAGGGAAGGCTTTCCATCTTGTCGGGGTTATTGCTCTGATCTCAAAATGAATCTCAAACACACTTCTTGAATAGAAAGTCAGTTTTCATCTGGGCACACAGATTTCTCTTATTTTCGGAAGACACAAAATCAAGTCATTTGTCACAGGTAGTATCAGGTTATCATCTTAGGAACTTGATCAGTTTATAATAAACATAACAAACTACGTCTCCATGCTTCCAATTCTGGAAAGACCATTGCACTGTTATCCTCAAAAAGCCCTTCTTAGCCCAAAGCAGAAGACCATGGGGACCAGGTGCCGAGTCAAGGTCGACCACAGTGGCTGTTTACGTGGCCACGGGGACTGCTGGCTCCCAGGGTGCTCAGGACCACCCCTCCCCCCAAACCACAAGACTCTGTTCCCTCACTGTCGCTTAGAGTCCCAGCATTGCCGACGGGGTGCTTCCTTCTGGTCTGTGCCAACCACCTGGAAGTTTCTTTTTCTCACAAAGGAATAGAGTGAGAGATTTGGGAGACTTGGGTCCCTGTGAGTTAGTGAGCCCTGTTCTAGGGTAACAAGGTCCCTCTGCTCTGGACCCACAACTTCACATGGAAACTGCAGAGCCTTCACTCGGTTTTTGATTTCCTCGTGATTTTGCCATTTTGTCCCCAGAACACTCACCTGAAAGAGAGCTGGGCTGGCTCAAAGGCAAAGGAGGGGAGCTGGTCCCCGGAAGTCCTGTCTGCCTTAGGCCGTGAGCTCCCTGGGGACAGGGCCACATCTTCCCTTGGCTACATATGTCCACGGTGCTCAGCGCAGCACCTTGCATGGAATCACACCCAGCAAGTATTCCTTGAGTGAATGAATGGGTGCCTGCCTGGTAGCCCCTCCCCCGACCTTGCAGACTTGGACCCACTTCTACAGCCATCAGGTCCTCCATCAGGGACGCTCCTCAGAGTACTGAGTGATGAGTGACCCTCGTTCCTTCACTTCGAGTGAGGTTTCCATTCCTCTAGCAGCTGGTTACGAGGGCAACCTCGACTTACCTAGTCAGCTGTCTTCTCAAATTCATACGTTCGCTCATTAATCCACTCTCTCTTTCAACATAACTAACTGAGCACCTGCCAAGTGCCAGGCACTATTCTTTTTTTAAAACATAATATATTTGCACAACTCAAAGTCCAAAATTAGATAAAAAAGATATAAACTAAGTTTCCCCCCTACAAAGCACTTTACTTTTTAAAAAAATTTATAAGCAGGGGATATATGTATATGTACAGCTGATTCACTGTGTTATAAAGCAGAAACTAACACACCATTGTAAAGCAATTATACTCCAATAAAGATGTTAAAAAATAAAATAAAACTTATAAGCAAATAGAAATATATAAATCTTAGTTCCTGTGTTAAGAAGCACCCTTTATATACTGTTTTGTACCTGGATCTCTCCATATCTACGCATAGATGTCTTCCCGATATTTTTTGTAGCTGTATAGTATTCCATTACCATAAGTGCCATGGTTTATTCAACTTGTTTTCTATTGCGGGGCATGGGTTGTTTCTAATCTTCTGTTATTGTAACACAAACACTGTCACAGTGCACTTTTGTGCACGTGTTATTACACAAGTGCATCTGTAGAATAAATGTCCAGAGGTGGGGTTGCTGGATCACAGTTACATGCGTTTGCATTTTGGGGAGGTCAGATTCCCTTCAAATAGGGGTTTGCCATTCTGCAGCCCCACCAGCAACTGTGGGGGCCAGGCTCTGTCCCGAGGAATGGGGATGCAGTGGGACGAAGATAGACAGGAGCTCAGCTCTTATGGAGCTTACATTCCAGTGCGAGCAGCCTGCAGACAACCTTCACGTACAAATAACCAAGATAATTGCAAATTGTGATACAATGCCGTGAGGACAATAAAACAGGGTTCTGGGGTGGAGACTTACGCAGGCTGGTGAGTGAGGGGTGAGCGGTGCTAGATGAGGGGGTCATGGAAGGTCTCTGAGGAGATGACACTTCATCCAAGACCTGAATGAGGAGGCAGCCATGAGATCAGAGGAAGAACATTCCAGAACATCTGAGGGGACAACATGAGAAGGTGTTTAGGCTCCTTCTGGAAAACCGTCCCTGCCCACCTCACCCATAGGTAGACCAACACGCCACAAGGTCAAGTTCAGGGATTCCTGTTACCCACTAATCAAGGGCTGTTGAATTGAGTTGTTTGAAATACTTCCAATCCCAGGAGTGTGTAAAACTAGGTGAGATGGAGAAAAGGCAGGTTCACTTTGCTGCTTAGAATCAGATCTTTCTGTTGTTCACACGTAAGATATTTCTCATGATTTTTCAGTTTCCAGAATCTAGTAGATAATACACTTTTTAAAATTGTGCTTTAAAAAATATGACATAAAATGTACCACTTTAACCATTTTTAAGGGTGCAGTTTGGCGGTGTCAGGTATATTCACATTGTTGTAGGGTCTTAAATTTTTTAACTAAAAAAATAAATAAATAATAAGCCTAGGCTGTGAAAGAGGTTGAAACAAGAGAAAAATCACTAGAATTTGCAGCAGAGTTACATGAGTGCCTGTGATTTCAAAGTTCAAGGGAAACCAAAAGAGGGAACATCACTTATGGATGAGAATGAAATTGAGGGTCTCTGACGTCTGAAAATGTCCTTTCCCTAAAAGATTTTGATCGCAACAATAGCCTCAACTCTTTCTCACAGCCCACTCCCATCTAGGTTAGAAAATTGCTGCGTTTTTCCAGCTCCCACAAGGCACTTTCATGCTTGGTAATGAATCGCATCTTTTACTCAGCAGTAGAAAATAATTAGTGCCAGGTGGTATAAGCCTGGATCAAATCAGTCAGCATGAGGCAGGTCAGAGGTCTCTCAGCGGCTCACCTGCTCACCTTTGTACCATGGAGAGAGGATGTACCTATAGATGATCCAAAGAATGTAGCTCTACTTCAAAGAAATGAAATGGGAAATCTATTAATAGTGGAAACAATATAGCTGTGAGTGTCATCTTCGGCCATGAGAAAATCCACTGTCCTTTCTTCCTCTTATGCTTAATTTTCCCTTGGACTCAGGATGCCACATGACAATCATCCACTAGATGGCGCCATCCATCTGTTTATCTGTCAGTGCGCAGCCCTTCCACTGGGTTGAATCCAGTTTTGAGACTCGAAAGCTAGAGGGCAAGATTTCCTCAGAAATGACTTATCAATTAAAAAGAAAGTAAAATAAAGACCGCTTTGAATATAAAATGCCTACAAGGGTCCCAGTCTCCTAGCTGCAAGGCTCAGGTTGCCGCAAGGAAGCAACTGACGCGAGGGGGTTTTGTAACAAAGCCTGGGTGATGCCTTTCTGGAGGTGGATAGAAGGCATCAAGGAAAGAAGATAAGATTCCATGGAACACCATTTCTAAGTTTCAACAAATGTTGTGGCTACCTGGAAAATGCATCCTAGACCAGTGTGCTTCATTTCACCTGACTGCCCACCAGGGCAAGAGGGTTTGGGTTCCCTCCTCCCTTGAGCCCGGGCTGTCATCTGGAAGTCATCAAGCCACTTTGGGAAACATTTGATGTCACTTCTGTGAATGGCGCTCAAGTTTCCAGGCCCTTCCCTGGGTTTGAGCTCCAAGGGCACATTGGCAAGAGGAAGAGAACATTTCCACACGGGGGTGTCCTGGCAGCTCCAACCACAGGGTGGGCTGGGCCTTCTGTCCGGTCCCTGGCCTTGACCTCAGCTGCCCTGGCTCTTTCCATGCTTTTCTTCTGACTCCCTCTGTCCCCTTCCCCTCTTGTCAGTCTCTTGTTTTTTTGTGACCTCCGACCAAAACAGTCTGCCACTTTCTTTTCTTTTTTCCTTTTGAAAGTTTCATCACAATTTTTTTTTATTATTATTAAAAACTAGGATCTGATTATTTCAGATTCACAAAGAACTGGACGTGTCCTTGGTGGGCTATGATTTACCACACCCTTCGGTGCCCAGGACCACCCCTCCACCTGGCAGTGTGGGCAGGGGGCAGGGAGGCTGGGGAGGGGTGGTCCTCCCTGTACTAGACCATCAGGCTGATGAGATGCAGGGTGACAGCTCTCCCCAGACCACCCCAGGGTGCGTCCACTTGCATTAACGTCAACATTGGGACGCTGATGCCTCGTAGCTCCTCAGGAAGGCGCCTCAGACGTGTTCCGGGAGGAATTCAGGCAAACAGGCCGCCCACCCCCATCCTGTGTGGCCTCACACACATTGCGGCTCCCTCGGCCCTCTCCTCAGCTCTCCCACTCCACCCCCTCACCTCCATCTATCTGAAGTGCCTTTACGGTAATTGTGACATTCATTGGGCAGACATGGCCTGAGTTTTCTAAAAGCACTCATCTAGGGTGCTTTCCAAAAGTGATTTTATTTTTTAAGTTGAACAAGGGAGGGTGTGGGGAAGGGAGGGTGAGGTTTCCAGCCTCAGTAGCACCACTGGAAGCGTTCATTGACTGTGTTCATTTTATTTAACCAAAAAGATGAGAGAGAGAGGGATGATTGATAGATTAGATGGATGGATAGATTATGGACACATAGATAGATCTATAGACAGATAGATGATAATGATGATGAAGATAGATATGATGGATGGATAGATAGGTGATAGATAAGTGGAAGATGGATAAATAAACTTTATACTCCACTTTATTTTTCATAGCTACAAAGGTAATCCAAAGAAAAGGCACAGATAATTTATTAGATAACTTCACAGAGAAATTCTATTAACATATTTTTGGTAAAACAAGCTATAGAGCCTCCTCTGGTTCGCTGCAGGGATGTTGCAGTGTTGGGATGGCCATGAGCTCCGTCCACGGAGAAGGTGGGCAGCTGTTGGGAAGCAGGAGGGCTTTTCTCTGTAGCAACAAAGCAGAGTTAAGAATTCAGAAGCAGAAGAATAAATACAGCATTTATTCTGCCTTTGATGGCAGAGGTCCTAGGACGCTTCCAAGGGATGCAGTGTGTGTCTCCACTGCAAAGAGGCCTTGGGGTGCGGGCTAATGTCCTCCTGTGAGAACTATTCTTTGACCCAAGCGTGCTCTGTAGGTGGACTCTTGGAAGAAGAGAGGAGACTTTGATGGGAGGGCTTTACTGGTAGAGTTCTGGCCGTTTGGTTCATAAATGAAAGTATTCAACTTGAGGTCACATTAGAAAATGCTCTGGGACTTCCCTGGTTAAGAATCCGCCTGCCAATGCAGAGGACACAGGTTCGAGCCCTGGTCCAGGAAGATCCCACATGCCGCGGAGCAGCTAAGCCCATGCGCTACAACTACTGAGCCTGCGCTCTAGAGCCCGCAAGCCACAACTACTGAGCCTGTGTGCTGCAACTACTGAAGCCCATGCACCTAGAGCCCGTGCGCTGCAACAAGAGAAGCCACCGCAATGAGAAGCCCGTGCACCACAACCAAGAGTAACCCCCGCTCGCCACAACTAGAGAAAAGCTCACACGCTGCAACGAAGACGCAATGCAGCCAAAAATAAATAAATAAATAAATGTATTATTTTTTTTTAAAAGGCTCTTGTCAATTTCTCTAGCGGTCTTAGACACATCCTGGGACTTATGCATCCCTCAAGTCTGCGTAAGTGCCCTGAAGAAGCCACTTTAAAAATAACAATGATTAATTAAGACCAGGTCCAGCCAGTCCTTCTGCTTTTTAAAAGGATCCCCCAAACAGCAGTTTGTTATTTTATGGATTGGTGTACATACAATGGGCTCACTTGATTACAATGCCACATGCTTTGAATATTTTTACTGAAACTGATCAGGCCCCAGGGAGATGCTCAGTGATTGGGGGGGGTTATGCAAATGCCCCCCCCCCAGGGGAGAAACGGAGATCACTTCAAAGGTTTTGGTCTTGTGATTAATAACAATAAGAAAAAGGACTTTACACAGTTACAGGGTAGGTTCAGGTCTTTCTTCTTTATGTCCTTGTTTACAACTTTTCCTACCTCCGTGAATCTGAAAATATTGTGGTGGAATTCTGATTTTTTTTTGCCTTCTCTTCCAGTGGAACATTTTAAGGAACCAAAGGAAGAAAGACACGCTTGAGAATCTGGTCGGTTTTGACCACTTTTCATGTGTATCTAAAGAAGATGAAAGTTCCCAGTTTCCAGAGCATTTTCCTCAATGATAACTTGTAATCCTATTACTTTTTTCTCCTGGATATTCCAAGCATGACCCATTTGGGGGGTATTTTTTCTTAGTTTATATAATAACCTCTAACATGAAATATGTTGTTATTCCTTTTACCTACCACACATGGAAGTCAAATGAGATAAACCTAATATTTACCAAAAAAGCATAAAATTATTTCAGAAATACATTTGACTTTAACTTCATTTTATTTTTAAAAGGCCTTGGTTGGGTATATGGATGTTTTCCAGATTTTTAGTTTATCCAACTGTCCTACCAATTTGTCTGAGGATGTTTCTTAAACTCTCCATAATTTCCTCATTTTGCAAAAATAAAATGGATGACTTATCATCAGAGTTATCGTGAATGTAAATAAAATATTAATATCATAATTTAATTCTTCCATTGAAGTAATTGGGACAAACATCATAATGTATAAAGAACTGTAATATATTTATATTTGATGCCCATCTCATTCATTTCTAAATGTTTGCCCATATGAATAGTGTAGAATCAAATGCATTTGCAAAGGTATGATATAGAACAGTACAGGGTAAACTATAATGGTATAATAAAATGATGAGATTTAAAGAAACCTATTTCTCGGTTCTATGATACCTGAAAGCAAATAATAAGAGCCTTTTTCATGCATCTCACCATCTCCCTATAACATCTTGTAGAACAAGACCCTAATCTCTGTGCGCACACAGAGTTCTCTAAAACGTGCCATTGTCTTCGCAAACATAATTATTGAATTTTGTCTACAAATAAATATGCATAATATATCTAATTGTCACTAATTGCTATACAGCTGGAAATGGGCTCTGGCTAGCAGTTAGCCATGCTGAGTGAATCTAGGATGGATATTCAGTCTGTCTGAGCAATCACAGCACTTTTTTGGCAAGAAAACCTGACGTCATGTTGATGGGCTCCTCCTTTTTTCTTCCATCCTTATTTCTTTGCCTGATAGCATTTCATATTAAATGAACACGTCTTTGGGAAAACAGCTCAATTCATTTTCACTGGATATGCCGCACTGCATTTTGCCTTTGATCTGTGAAAACGGATTGGTCAGTTTCTTTGAAAATTGTTGGCTAGATGGTGGTTGTCGGAAATGAGACAGGGTAGCATGATAGCACTTGATTTGACAGGTATTGCTTGGTACCTATCACTGCCCACGAGACCCTGTGCTGGGGGCAAGCCGTACAGAAGTTCATTACTTTCTGCCCTTCGCTCGTGGCTTTGTGAGAAACACAGACATCTGGTTTTCCTGCCCTGTTAGACGCTGGGTCCCATCCTTTTCTGTTCGTCCCTAAGTGCAATCAATGACTCAGCCCTCTTCCCTTTTTAAATGCATTCATTCATTCATTTGTTCTTTCGACACATCTCTACCTGGTCCCTCCACATGCCAGGCACCGCGCTGGGTACCAGGAATAGAAGGAATTGCAAAAGCAGCCCTGATTCCTGTTCTTGAAGCTCACACTTCATTGGGGGAGAAAGATGTCCATCAAAGAATCGTCCTGAGCACATGTAATGTTGTAGGGTGGGCAGTGCTGTGAAGGGGAAGGGCAGTGGGTGCTGTGAGTCATGTGAGCATAGGGGTGATAGGGGGGCACTGGGCTGGGATCCGAAGGTGGAGGAGGGACTGAGAAACGGGTGGTGTGACCAGAGCGGAGAACACAGGATGGGAGAGGAGAGCAGAGTTTGTGCAAGACCAGAGGAGAAAGGGGCCAAACCATGGCAGGGCTGGTAGGAATCATTCTGGATGGGGCGGTGACTCACTCAGGCTGCACGCCTTGCTGGAGGTTATAACCCCAAAGGATTCGTGATGGATGAGTGATCGTGAAAGGGTGCTCGTGCCTTCGTGCCCAGTGAAAGGCACTGTGTTGTGTGCCCTTCCTCACCAATCAAAGGGGTCAGAATTTGCTGGACTGGTCTTTATAATTCATTTTCCAGAAATAGACAAATAGCCCTGGGAATGAAGTTAGTTCCAGCGGAACAGTAAAAAACAATACGGATTTTATTCATTCTTTTGTTCATTATCTGTTCTAAGAAGCTGTGAAAACATGGCAGAAGAAAATAATATGGTGGCTTCCTGCACTCCTGATTACCTTGAAAACTATTCTCTCCACAAGGGCAGAGACCAAGTTTCTGTTGCCTGGAAAGAATGGTGCTCATGTTTTTTAGCCAAAGAACTGTGGGAAAAGATTGGATCGTTTCAATAAAATGGGATTGCCATACAGAACTGGCCGCCAATATAAAGGCTTAGTTTTTTTTTTTTAAGCCAATGAAAGAGAAACCATGTTTCCCACTGGGGAGACCCGTGTATGGGTCTTTTTTGATGGGCAAAGCCTACGAGTGTGGGTTTAGCTTGAATTTTTTTGAATTTACACGTTTAAAAGGAATTTTCAGTAGGAAATAGATGGCCGGGGGATTAAGAACTGTGGCGGTGAAGCCATGTGTCTCTGAGCCCTGGAGTCTCAGCTCTGGTCACATCCCTTAGCCTGGGAGAGCCTGTGTCCTCTCATCTTTAAGGTGCAGATTAGAAAATGTACTTCACTGGATTGTTAGGGGGCTTAAAGGAGAAAACGCCTCACGAAAAGCACAAGGTCTGGCACACGGTAGGCCCTCCATGGATGCCGGTGTGTCTTACTCTGAATTGGAGAGGATCCACCGGAATTTCTTCAAGTCTTTGTAACTTTCTAGAAGGCCACTTTAACAGCCCATAAAACCAGTGTGACAAAGAGTGAGTGGGTATCAGTTGAGTTCAGGGAGGCCACCACAAATTAGCCAATCCCCAGTCAGGGATAGAGCTGGAAGTACCGTCTGAAAAGTGCTCCCTTCATGGGGAATAAAATTAAAAATAGATTCATCTCAGTGCAAATCTTATCACAAAGAAGGACCAAACTGACTTAGGGGGAGTAGTAGGGTGCAAGGTATGCCTTGTGCTGGTATGGACACAGCTGAATTCGTGGAGTCCCAGCTGAAACCGCATGTGGCTTTCCCGCTATAACTACACGGCAGCTCCATGGTGGCCCGTTTCTGTGCTGTGACTTTGGGAGGAGTTCCTGGAAACTCAGCCTAGAGCTTCTTCAATTTCTTCAGCCCCACTGAGGATCCTGGGAGTCACGTAATGCCCGGTAATAAATCCTTCTCTGCTTAAGCTCACCAGAATGGACTGTTCTCTTTGCCAGGGAACCCTGATCAGTGTGGAAACTCCTGAAACTCCTATTGTTTGAACACAGGAGTTGCAGGGATCCCACAAAAACCTTCTGTGAGGACCCACACTGCGGGGGAAAAAAGCTGAAGCTTTGAGCAAACAGAAAGTTGACACCAGTGTCTCTTTCTCTGTTGCAAAGATTAAATCCTCCAGAGCTGGATTGCATCTGTCACTCATTGTACTCTCCAACACCAGTGGGAATAATCCCGACATTCCACTAACCAGGGCACTAATTTCACTCCAGCCCACGTGCAGCATTGCATTCCCACAGAAGCACCTAAGACAAAATTCGCTGGGTAATTAAGCAAAGAGGAAAGGAAACAGGAGATGCTAAACCCACACTCGCAGGCTCTCCATGCCAACCTAGGAATTGCTCTCCAACGCCAACTTTCTGCTGTTCTGGGAAGGGCTCTCTTCTCACAGTGGGCACTGAACATTTCTCTCTCCTTCTGGCTTCTGCCATCCTGCCATCTTTCAACGTTCAGCCACATCACCTCCCATGCCTTTCCTGGCTGCTCTGGTTCACAATATCCTCTCCCTCCTGTGAACTTTTACTCTCTATATCACTGGCAGAACCCTTCGTATACTTGCTTCTATTATGAGTTGACTTCCTTGTGTGTATGTTTACCTCTCGACTAGATACGAACACTTTGGCATCTCTTACACTGCTGAACACAGAGCAGGCATGCAATAAATGGTTCTTGATTAGATTATACGTTCATTACATCATGTAAAATTAGTCTCCATGGGTTACATACCAACATGGAAGAAAACTGCAGCCCCATGACCTATTTAAAAATCTGACATCTCATCTGAGTGCTGCGTTGTCCTGCGAAAACAAGAAAATAAATGTCAGATTTGTCTTCTTGCTTCTCTGATCTTCCTGCAATCCTGACTTTGTATTTCTGAAGATGGGAAGAATTGGATGTTTCATGATTGCTTGGAATTAAGCATGAAAAGCACTAGCCATGTAACTCTGGGGTGGTAAAAAAAAGAAAGAAGCTGGGAAGGGTCAGAATTAATGGAATCTGGGGCGGGGGCACTCCTCACTGACTCCCTTTGTGCGGGAGGAGAGCAGATGGCCGGAGGATGGAAGAAATGACTATTTCAACTTGCTCCAAAAACTGGGAGTGGGTGGGAATAAAGTCACTGTCAGGCCAAGTTCATGCTGGTTGGACTTAGGGAAGTCAGTGATGGTGAGCCTTGACATTCATCTGTTTAGAAGGAGTTTAAAGGTCCTTTCAACAAAATCATCCAGCTCTACCTAATGTTACACTTATGAACTTTCACAGGTAATTTCCATTGACTTATTGAGGCTTAGTTTTCTCTACCGATGGAGGGCTACGCATCTTTCTTAATCTGAAAGCCCAATGGGGAGAGAATATGTATTTGTTCTCCTCCCATCTCTTTGCTTAATAACACTGCTCCCAGCTGTCTTCTGTTCTTGGCAGAGGGGGCAGGGCAGAACCACCCTCCTTGGGACTTGGAGGCTATGTCCTGATTTGTAGTGAGAAACAGACCACGGGCCGTGCTTCGCAGGGGTGGGCACCCTGGAGGCAAGAAGGAGAAGGACTGGGGGCCTGGGACGAGCTGTAGCCAGAACGAGCTGTACAGGAACGGAATGATCACATTACTTAGCCAAGAGTGGATCATCCAAAATTCAGCCCTTCTTTGTTTAGAATATAATGTGCTGTTTTCATGTCAAGTTCCACTTTTCCAGTTATGTTCTACCTGTTTAATTCTACAGTTGCTCTGTATTTGCCTAAAGCACATGCCAATTTGTGGCAGGGAAATTTGCCCTGGAAGCACATTAGTTTCAAGGATGGTGCAAGTTTGTACCAGGTTTCCATTGACAGATAACAGATGTTTTTTTTCTCCATCCTTAGTTGACAACTAACAACTATGTGATTGATTAAAAGGTGAGAAAGTGTTTATTCTAATATGCTAGGCAACCATTTCACTCCCTCCCTATTTTTAAAGCAAAGATTGAGGTTCAAGGAGAAGCCTCATTTTATTTTTTTGCACTTTTGAGGATAGACGCCTGAGGGCAGAGACAGTTGTTCTCTTAGGAATAAACCCCATGAAGTGTCCTACAACACTGTGCAAATAGCGTATGCATGGGTGGCTGGTGGTGAGCACTCAGTAAGATCATGTACAAAGAACAGGATGAAAGTCTGACATAAATTCTCCTCCTTATGTAAGAATAAAACTATATATTATATTCCAATGAAGGATGAACTGAAGCAAGTCCTGGGTCTTTTTTCTTTGTTTCTTGTGACTGTCTCTATAGATATGGCCCTTGGGGTAGCAGTCATTCATCATCCAAAGGACATGGAGACTTAATTCCTCCCTAAAATAAGATTGATTCTGAATGTGGCTGGTCCTTTGCCGTCATGTCTTAGACACACATCCAGCCGGCCATGGAGGCAGGCGTGGGGGATGTTATCTGTTCTGTTGCCATGACACCAGGCAGTGTTTCCATAACACAGCCTTCCCACTTTCTGGGCAAGCCAACTTGGACCGTTTGCCCTGCATGATGCTAGTCAGGCTGGAAAGGGATCGAGGGCCCTTGGGGATTGCTATTCTGATTTGTGCGTGTGAAAGTTTAACTGCGTCTCGAGCCAGGCATGTACATAGGCACAGGCTCAAGAGCGAAAGGGGGTGATCCCGGAGGAAGACACGGAGTTGCTTGGAAGGTATTAAATAAACACACTGTCTCTGCTTTCCTTTCCTGTGCAGGGCGAACTGAGTGTCTCAGCTGCAGGGGTTTGCATGTCCGTGAGATCCGGGTAGCTGCAGAGAGCAGAGAAAACAAAAGGTGAGGAGGGGCAGTGAGCTAATGACAAGGGGGACATGCAATGGCGAACTTCTGCAGCTTCAAGATTTTAGCCTTTTCTACAAAAGAACAAAAAGGAATTCGGGAATGTAATTTAAACTTGAGCTTAAGGAGAGCTTTTTGTTTCTGGGAGGTGGCAAAACACCCTCCATCTGGGGCTTGTATATATCACTGAGAGGACGGATCCCCTCCTGTCATAAACGGAGCGTGGTGAGTGTGGCTTGGAGTCTACATTGGGCTCAGATCGTACTTAAATAAGCAATTTTATTGGAGTAGCAAGTATCCAGGGAACAAAAGTCACTAACTGCGTTTACTCAGGATCAGAAAAAAGACTTGACTTGGGCCGAGAGGTGTCCTCCTGCTGGTGACTCTGCAAGGGACGTCTATGAAGACGGTCAGGCCGCTGTCACGGGCAGGCATCCCCTTCTCAGCGTGCCAGGGTGACCTTTTCCCCAAGTTGGTCCCATCTCACCATTCCTCCCTCAGTCCTGGTTTACTCCATCATCCATCCAATGGAGAGGAAATCTGAATATTTTGTCCAAGCTCTCCCATCTGGTAAAGTATGAAATAATTATATATCTGCTTTTCTTATCTTCCCAGTTAGACAGCAAGTTCCTTGAGGACCGACTTCTCTTTTACCCATGTTTGCACTCCTACTAACACGTTTGTATTTACGTAATAAGCACGTGGTAAATATCTGTTTACATCGTGTAAGTCAAATAGCTTAATGCTTTCAGT
Source organism: Balaenoptera borealis (assembly GCF_965194805.1). Classification (NCBI taxonomy): domain Eukaryota; kingdom Metazoa; phylum Chordata; class Mammalia; order Artiodactyla; family Balaenopteridae; genus Balaenoptera; species Balaenoptera borealis. Next base: position 160,934,862 of record NC_138866.1, read on the forward strand.
ATCAACTCCTAGGCAATGGTACCATTACCAAATCCCTTGCCTTACCAGGAATTTTTTGGTGACCATATAGATGATTTTTCCCCCATAGTACCTGACTCTTCTTATTTTTGGCTGTGTTGGGTCTTCGTTGCTGTGCAAGGGCTTTCTCTAGTTTCAGCGAGCAAGGGCTACTCTTTGTTGCGGTGTGCGGGCTTCTCATTGCGGTGGCTTCTTTAGGCGCACAGGCTTCAGTAGTTGTGGCACGAGGGCTCAGTAGTTGTGGCTTGTGGGCTCTAGAGAGCAGGCTCAGTAGTTGTGGCGCACGGGCTTAGTTGCTCCGTGGCATGTGGGATCTTCCCAGACCAGGGCTCGAACCCATGTCCCCTGCACTGGCAGGCGGATTCTTAACCACTGTGCCACCAGGGAAGTCCCTCTACAAGTGTCTTTACATTGGATATTTTATGCACGACAGTGTGGTAAACACATTATTTCACTGAAATCTCACTGTCTTGGTTCATGCATATAACTCACATTCCTAGAAACATCTTTTTTTTTTGTAAGAACACACAACATGGGATCTACCCTCAACAGATTTTTAGTGCACAATACAGTATTGTTAACAGTGTACAGTGTTGTACAGCACAGTCTTAGAAGTTATTCATCTTGTGTACCCATTGGCAACAACCATTCTACTATCTGCTTCTATTTTATTTTTTTAAAATATGGAATGCTTCATGAATTTGCATGTCATCCTTGCACAGGGGCCATGCTAATCTTCTCTGTATCGTTCCAGCTTTAGTATATGTGCTGCCGAAGAGAGCACTATTTTAATTTCCTTATAGAAGTGGGATCATGCAGTGTTTGTCCTTCTGTGACTGGCTTATTTCACTTAGAATAATGTTCTCAAGCTTCATCCGTACTGTCACAAATTACAGGATTTTATTTTCTTTTTTTAAGGCTGAGTAATAGTCCATTGTATGTGTACATCACATTTTCTTTATTCATTCATTCATCCGTGGACACAGGTTGCTTCCATGTCTTGGCTATTGTGAACAATGCTGCCGTGAACATAGGAGAGCGTATCTCTCTCTGAGATCTGGAATTTAATTCCTGTGGATATGCATCCAGAATTGGAATTCTGGGTCATACGGTAGTTCTAGTTCCAATTTTTTGAGGAACCTCCATACTGTTTTCCATAAAGACTGCACTATATTGCATTCCCACTAACAGTGTGCAAGGGTTCCAAATTCTCCACATCCTCACCAATACTTGTTGTCTTTCATTGCAGTCGCTGTTTTGATAATAGTCATCCTAACATGTATGAGGTGATATCTCACTGTGGTTTTAAGTTGCTTTTGACGGTAGTCGATTGGGTGAGTAGTTTGACTCTGGCCACTTATCTGCTCTGATGAGGTCCCCTATATAAAGGGCCTGACATACTGCCCAGTGTACAGGGGATCTGTAAATGCTAATACCTTTCCTTTCCCTGCTATGAAGAACTTAGCAACAAGCACGGGCAGAAAGTAGAGCCTGGAGCTTTGTGCTAGCTCTGACTCTGCTGCCTTGCTTAGGTGACCATCAGGAAATCATGTGCTAGTTTCCTTCATCTGCTAAGAGGGAGTGATGGCTGGTTTTGCACAGGGATAAGATGCTTTATTTAACACACTTTGTGATCCCAGAAGAAAAGAGTGCTCAAGACCCCACATTATTTCTCTATTGTTAATAACAAAATAAACGTGTGTCTGGTACAGGGACCCACACTTAGCAAATAAGCAGTAAAATGACCAAGTGAATGAACAAATAAAGCACCCAAACTATCAGTGTAGTGACATGTCATTTTTTGGCCATCTGGCTTCTATGGGCAGAAGCCCAACTTTTGGCGAATTCGCTTTGAGTGGTGTCTCCCATGTGGAAGTGTCGGAGGGCTTTATTTCTCAGGCCCACATTTCCACAAGCTGAATAGGAACGCTCTGTACTCCCGCTCTCATTTTTCTTTCTCCCCAGGCATCTCCCAAGAGGAGCTTGTTGGGAAGACAGAGTCTTAGGAGAGGATTCAGCCTTGGTCCTTTTTGCTTTTTCAAGTTCAAGTTCTGCAGTCCTGATTTTCAGAGGGAAATAGAAATGGGAGGTAGGGCTGATGGAGAAGGAAGAGGTTTGGACCTCACGACTCAGTGTGGTCCAAGGACATGACCTAGGCCTCCCTTGGGGGCTGTTGAAAAACGGAGGATCTCAGGTTCATCCCCCTCCCCACTCAACACCAGGATCTACAGCTCGGCAAGTTCTCCAGGTGATTCGTAAGTGGTTAATGCTGGAGAAGAAAGGTTAGAAAAGCCCACACAGCCATCTTCAGAACTGTGAAAGAAATCTGTATTTGGCCGAGTCAGAAACAGTTTCAGCACCAAGAAAGACAGAGAATTCCAGATATAAGAGAACAGGTCTACAGCAAACATTCCATCCTAGAAGCTTCTGGGTTCCTTTAGTTGCAAATCTCCAACAGATTAACCATCTATCCGGCCCCAGCAGGGGCAGGGGCATGTGGGCAGGAAAAGAAGAAAAGGAGAAAGATGAAACCATTTTCCCATTAATTTTAAAATGATGCATATCTATTACAAAATTTTATTTTATTTTATTTTATTTTAGCCGCAAGGCATGTGGAATCTTAGTTCCCTGACCAGGGACCCAACCCGTGCCTCCTGCATTGGAAGCACGGAGTCTTAACTGGACTGCCAGGGAAGTCCCTATTACAAAATTTTAAACACTACCTAAGACCATTAAAGAAATGGACTTTAGAACTGCCCTCTTCCAAGATTGTATTAATCATATAAAATTGGGACTTCCCTGGTGGCACAGTGGTTAAGAATCGCCTGCCAATGCAGAGGACACGGGTTAGAGCCCTGGTCCAGGAAGATCCCACATGCCGTGGAGCAACGAAGCCCATGCGCCACAACTACTGACCCTGCATGCCACAACTACTGAAGCCCGAATGCCTAGAGCCCGTGCTCCGCAACAAGAGAAACCACCACAATGAGAAGCCCGCGCACCATGAGGAAGAGTAGCCCCCGCTCGCCATAACTAGAGAAAGCCCACGTACAGCAACGAAGACCCAACGCAGCCAACAACAACAACAAAAAAAAATCATATAATATTGATCAAGAGCACAGACTCTGGAATCAACCTGCCAGGAACCAGCTCCAGAGCTTACCAGCTGTGTGATCTCCAGCAAATTAATTAACTTGTCTGTGCCTCAGTTTCTGTTGCTGTAAAACAGAGACAATAGCAGAGTTGCTGTGAGGATTCAGTTTTGTTATGTGTAAAGCTCTTCAAACCATGCCTGCACAGAAGTGTTCGTGCTAATGACTTTTCACATTTAAAACTTAGATCCCTTTGGCCTTTTAGTGTAAGGAGTGGGTAAGAAATTAAGGAATTCATTTTTCCCCTAAAGGTTCGCCAGTTATCCAAACATCATTTAGGGACTGATCTCTCTTTCCGCGTGTCTTATGGGTGGAACGGTGTCTCCCAAAAAGAGAGGTTGCGGTCCTAACTTCCAGTCCCTCAGAATGTGACCTTCTATGGAAATAGGGTCCTTGAAGAAGTAATTAGTTAAGAGGAGGTCATATTGCCCCTTGATTTCAGACTTTTAGCCTCCAGAACTGTGAGCCATTAAATTTCTGTTGTTTCAAGTCAAGCATTTACGGTACTTTGTTACAGCAACCCTAGGAAGCAAATACAGTCTTTGGGACCTGTAGTTGTGGTAAGAGATGTTATGGCAGCTGTGACAGCAGAGTCAGAGCAGGAGGAGGGCTCTTTCCACCCTGGACCCCTCCAGGACTCACGAGCGTCTGACAGAAACACCTTTGGGGACTTCCCTGGAGGTCCAGTGGTCAAGACTCTGCGCTTCCAATGCAGGGGGCGTGGGTTCGATCCCTAGTCGGGGAACTAAGATTCCACATGCCATGCAGTGCAGCCAAAACATAAAAAACAAAACAAAAACAAAAACAAGAACACCTTGAAGACCAGCACAGCTTCCTTTCCAGGCATGTTCTGGCTCCGTGGCCTCGGGACTAGGATTCCAAATAACCTAGATCACTCCCACCACCCCTCAGCCAGCTCCCAACATAAGTAAAAAGAAGAACACAAAAGTTCAAGTGCTTTTATGGATTTCCATTCTTCTTAAATATTTAGTAGGAAATATGTATTAATTTCGCTGTAACTAGCAAAAAAAACTTTGTCTAAAAAAAAAAACCAAAAAAGATGAGGTCATATTGGAATAGGGCGGGCCCCTTAATCCAGTATATCTGGTGTCCTTAGAAGAAGATGAAAAGATGGAAACACAGTGAGAAGACAGAAGCAGAGATTGGAGTAATGGTGCCACAAACCAAGGAAACCTGGGCTGCCAGAGGCTGGAAGAGGTGAGGAAGGATGCTCCCCTAGGGCTTTCAGAGAGAGCATGGCCTCTGACACCTTGATCTCAGACTCCAGCCTCCAGAACTGTGAGACAATACATTTCTGCTGTTTGAAGCCACCCAGTTTGTGGTACTTCGTTATGGTAGCCCTGGGAAGGTAAAACAACATATAATGGACACACTTTTGTTCTTTTGACCTGGTGGCTTCTTCCTGTGCCTTCATGACATGTTTTGATAATCTGCAAATCTCAGAAGAAAGCGATCCTGAACATTTCCATGTTTGCCAATAGTTTTTGAGATAAAATTTGACATCTTGATATCCAAAAGGGCAAATCAGTAACTATTATCGGCCGTCGTGAATATTCTCATACTTTTCTGAAAGTCTGAACCTCCCTGTCAGCCCCACTGCTCACTTCTGGGCCCCCGACATGGAGATTTCCACTGTGACACCTCAAATAGAGTTTAACGTCTCGGCCACCACGTCTCCTTGTATTAAGTGAGGAAGGTTTACAAAGCTTAGCGGGGTGCTGTTGATAATTCATAAAGTCCATCCACACGTTGCACTAAAGACTGTATTTGTGCAAAATAAATCTTCCTTCCTTGGTTTATGACGATGTTAATTGCTTCTTAAGGACTGTTGGTGGAATTGGAGAGAGAATGCCAATGCCAGGTTCTATTTCACTTAAGTAAAGAAAATCAGATTAAAATAATGAATGACACTCCAGGAACTATGAGGTTTCCTGGGGGAGCAAATGACTGTCCACAGGGTCTTAGCCTGAGACCCCCTCTGTGGCATAAATAGGGATGCATTTCATAGCAGCTAAGCGTCAGGAAATATGCTTTTAATTATCACTTAAGATGTAACCTGTCAGAGGTCTTAGTATCACTTGTTTTTAATGAGAATTGATTTTCAGATTGCATTACCCAGAAAGCCTAGGATAATGGAAACCCCCGGTTCTTTCCTGAGACCTTTAGTCATCGCATGTTTCTTTGTCAATCTCGCCGGCATCAGCAGCCACCAGACATCCGATCTGCCCACATGTGGCCCCGGCAGAGGGGCCGGCTTGTTAGCTTTCAAGTGATTCTGATGAATGAGATTCTACAAAGCTGAGCCAGGCTCATGAGTATCGCTGCAAAGTGGGAGCCCCAGGGAAAACTAAAGAGGGGTTGAGTTTTTCACTGTGGTCCACAGGCCGGCCTTGTCGATGCAAGGGTGCAATGC